>NW_014333601.1:171428-266896 GCF_000341935.2 Cephus cinctus
CCGAAAGAAGAGTATTTGGTTCACGGAACGGAGCGAGCGGGAAGAGGGGAAGTCTAAGGAGAGGAGAGGGGTTCACGTCAAAAGAGATACACTCGAATGCGCGAAACATACAGGAAAGAGCATACCTGCTGCCCTCTGGGAACAGTCTAGCCACTTGACGTTATCATGTCAGCCCAATAAAATCCGCTCGTCTCGCACTTCTCTCTGACGCTTTTTGCCGACGACTGTATGCACTTTCGGTCTGACGTGAAGCTCGATTGACCCCTTGCTTTTCAGAAACTTTACTCGTTTCAGACTCGTAACTCGATCTTTGGGTATCGAGTAGACCTGGGTCACTATCAAACGATGGGGAATCGAAATTACTCGGGTAAAATGATTTGTTCGGGAATGATATAACGGGGAATATAGGTAAAAATGGGTTTTAATTTATTTAATGTATTTACGGGTTGAGGTGGATTGCTTTATTTAAAAAGTTGAAATATTCACGAGAATGGAGTACGAACTTCAGGATTTTATTGATTTCTGTAAAAGTTTAAATGTATAAATTGAAAAACAAAAATGACAAATATAGATATTTGACAATAATTTTCATTGAATAATATAGAATAGTTGGGAAAGGTTAATAAATTCAGATCGTTACTTGAATTATAACTGAGTGCTGTAATAATAATGAAATATAATTAATTATATAATGAATAATTAATTAACCCACGGAGCTTAGAAAGTTCTGTAAGTGTCTATATATATATATATCCTTTTCCTCCATACAAAGACTTAATAAAGAGGGAAAATTTCTATATAACACCGTAGCGAAAGTAGAACATCCTTATTTCCCTTCGGACGGCTAAAAGGTATCACGTGAATTAACTCATCAGCCGGATGTAAGTTCTCGAAGTTTCTAGAATCTTTTTAAAGCGCATCCCATCAAAACAGTATAGCGGTACGAAAGTTCAATGAGATTAAATCGATTCGATCGCACCTTAGAAAATGATGGTTTCAATCGTATCGTTCGTTTCGTTCGAATTACTATCGATTAGTGGCTGGGTCGAGGGTGCGCACAATGCCCGAGAATATTTCGGTATCACCCGTTAGATGAAATATTCACGGGAACGCGGACGCTTTGCCATTTTGCACGTTCAATTCTAAATGAGAGATAAAATCCTCCAGGGAAAGGAGTTGGAAAATTTTTGCCCTGGTAATACCCGATCTAAACCATATTTAATGATACCCACCTATTTTTAGTGTTGGTTTAAAGAGGGGAAAAAAAAAAATTCATTATCAGGGCATTTAAGACCTTCGAATATTTTCGCACAATAGGTATTTCATTGGTTTGTGAATGAAAAAAAAAATATTTCAAAAATTTTCATTCCTACCGGCTATCACGAATTAATTCGATCCCATTAAAATTCTCATTGCGACATATTGGATTCCGCTGATCTCATAAATTTCCCGTTAATTACCTAACAGGTATCGCGATTGGCACGATGACAAACAGCCGTTTACACGTGCGAAAAAAAAAGGCATTGCGAAATTAATCATCTGCTCGAAAAATAAGACTTTGCCAAGGAAAGGGCGTCGGTACACTGTTAACCAACTTGAGGGAAACCGCGGTAATTATCCAAGTCTATGCTCGCTGCGGCGGGTGTGCGCTAATAATTAACCCAGGAAAGGTAGAGAAACTGCAGATAAATTGCGAAAAAAAAAAGAAGAGGACGAAGCAACGACGACGACGCTGTTGACAAGAATGATTTATTATGGACCGTATTAGTAAAACTCGTACAAGGGTAATTATCTGTCGGGATAATTTTTACGGGATCTTCTTTTTGTCATTTTATGTATCTTTTTTTTTTTTTTTTTTTTATGTACTCACGACATAATTAATAATCGGTACCGGGCGAACGCCGGAAAGCACGTTGGGCGGGAACCGGCTACTGCTCAATTTTCAAACGTTTAATTTAACTTTCGACCAGGCAATTTCCGATAACGGGTCACCTGACGCTCCCGTCACCTGGAATTTAACGCGAAACTTCGTTTCGCTGTTGAGACGTTTGCACAAACTTTGACCCAATCATTACGAATTGCCACAATCTCTTGCGACAGCATACAAAACTATGGTTAATGAACGTGTCTGCTTGGTTGAAGAAATTTTTTTTTCTTTTTTTTTTTTATCAATTTATCAGTTGATTCATCGGATGCAATCTTATGTAAGTGAAAATTTGCACTATTAATTTTCTGCTTTTCTGTATATAGACGTAACAGGTAATTTCTATAAGCAATCGACCGTACCTGATCTACCCCTATGATTGATGAGAAAAATTGTTTACAAATATTTATCACTTGATCGAGAACATTTGAATTAAAAAAAAAAAACAGGTAAAAAAATGTATCAATTTGATACAAACAGCAATATAGACCCGCTGAAAATCGCTTATGCGAATTTGCATTAGCGTGTAAAGCTAAAGGTACGAAATAGATGTGTAAAAGCCAAGGGTTAAATGTAATTTTGTGCAACTGTCCTATAGAATTTTGTCATCCACATTTCGTAATGCGTACAGACAAATAAAAAAAGTCAAATTAAACGAGTGACATTTGTCGATTCGAGCGAATTACAGAAATTTTTAATAACGTTACCGTACCGTGCATCGACAGTCGCTTTTTCCCCGAAAGTCGAAATTTCATTGGCGCAAATGAATATATACGTAATAAAATTTTAATATACGAGAAATACTAATTTAACACGACCAACGAAATACTTTCTATTTGTCTGTATATCGGGGCGTTGTCGTCTATTGAAGTTTGGTTTATCAAAAGTGAAAATTATTGATTATCGGCTGTCACACGAATAGCAAGATACAGGCAATTAAGAAAAATTATTTTGTACCTTCTCGATTCTTTCGCAAGGTCATCGTCATCTTGCCCGAACAAACTTTCAACATGCCACAGATATACATACTGCTTGGAGCATGAACGGGGTCGTTAGCAACGTACAGTCAGTTTCAAAGTTGGCACAAACTGAAGCCAAGAATAACAACCCCTAGATTCGTGAACACGTGGCGTGAACCTGAGATCGATAAAAGAGAAAAATTATAATGGAAAATCATGAAAAATCTGTCGGACAATTTTTCCACTTGAGGAAAAAAAAAAGTTTTGTTTACCTGCACTTGATTCGATAAGCTATCGGTTTCCGAATAACGTTTTCCCGTTACCTTTGACCTATCCGCCTGGGAGGATCGGTTGTGTCCTGAGGGGTTGGGGGTTGAGTTTGGGGTTGGTAGTTGCTCGTTTATTTTCTCGGCATTCAAGAGCTCGTCGTCCTCGAAGGAACTTATAGACCATAGCTGTCACTGTCACCGTCTCAACCCCCAACCCTCCACCCTCACCCCACCGCCCCCCACAACGTTCAACTTTCAACCCTGCACTATACCAACCTCCCTTTTGCAGCTTCAACATCAACAGCAGCCCTCTCTCGATTTTTCGTACTTTCGCTCCCCCTTACTTTCCCTCCCCCACTCGCCCCTCGCACTTTATCCCACTTCCTCGTCCCTTAACACGAACGCTTCGTACTTCTCTCTCGCACTCCGAGCCTCTAGCATTCCAATCAGCTGCTCGCTCAGAGATACGTCTGTCAAGTAGATATAACATACAGTATCAAATTCGCCATTCCTTTTCCCAAAGCACAAAGCTCATGGCTTTCTTCACCTTTTTTCTTCAGCTTCAGAAACTTCGTATACTAAGACTGGCGACAAAAAAAAAAAGAAAATCGAACTTTTTTTCAAATCGTAGTCTTCACGTGAGAAGGACCGTGGAAATGAACCCTGGTTAAATTTTTCTTTTTTTAAATCGCGAAAATAACCTGAGCACAAATAGGGATGACGTCACATAAATCCTTACAATAGTTATTGCAATTTAATTTAATAATTAACTGATATTAATTTTTTTGACTTAAAAAAATTAAAAGTCAAGGGTTTATCGAAATAATACAATGACGAACCGCGAACGAATTTCAGGTAACTTGAATTTTAATCCAGTCTTTCGTTTCTCGCTCACCAAATACCCAAAGAGAGTAATGTAAGGTCCATCGTAATATAAAGGAACCTACAGAGTCGCCATCGAACCCAAGCAAATTCTCAATGAAAAATCCTAACGTCCCGTTCGTTCGAACCGAACCTTTTTTTTCCAAGGGTCAAATTATAAGTAAACTACCCCCGGCGAATTATTCGACTGGATTGACGCGTATGATTGGATTAACGTTACATTCTGCTGCCAGCGGAGAATGCGATTTTACATTGGACTTTATTGGATATCGATAGTCGGATTTCCCGTTATTTTCAGGTCAATCGCAATAACGTCCAATAGAATGTGTTCATACCGAACGAAAGAGCATAAAGCTCCGTTTCCAAGATTTTTTTTTTTTACACAAAAGCTCAAGCAGAACGGCTCCACGCTGCGGGTTGCGTTCGACGGATCGATTCAGCGAAGCGCGTGTTCTTGTGCTCCAAATAAAAAGGGCGTCTTATCGTCCAGGAAAATTTGCCTACCGTTAAGAGCACTTCCCCTCTTCACCCCCCTCCCCCCCGGGAGCCTTCTTTTCCTCTCCCCTCCCTACTTCGCTGCAAAGTTTTTAATCGCCCACCTACAGCTTTGTTGGTCCGCAATTATTTCGCGATAGTCAAACTCGAAATAATCGGTAAATAAAATCTGCGAGGGGAGTTTGAAAAAAAAAAATAACAGTAGCAAAAGACGCCGGGTTTAGTTACCGGAAATATGCTTTGTGGATTTAAAATCTGTTTGATCGAAAAACCGGTTTACTTCCGGTAACCAGCTTTACTAAAATCCATGATTCTCTCGTCGGTTAATCCTCAAAGTGGATTTGCATTATATCAAAAAATTCATCAGTTTTCATATTTAATATTGCAATACGATTTTGCATGTCGTTTTGTATCCGTATCGTACATACATAAGGTAGCAATGTCCTTGAGGGAATAATAGGCGCATCGTTTTACATTAGAATAGGTGAACTTTTTCATTCTGTAATACAAAAAAATAATCAATCACGTCGTAATACAATACGAATTTTTATCGTCTGCATAAAAAAAAAATGACTAACACCTGCATTTATACTTAATAATTACGAATGATTAGATCATTGCACTAAAACAGGTCATTTTTCTTTCCATTCCGTTATAGAAGAAATACTCAATCGCTTCGTAACGTAATATCAATTTTTCTCTATCGCAAACTCTCAATTGTCATTACAGTAATATTTTTATTACTAAATTTCGAGATTTTTCTCGTCTATATATAAAAAAAAAAAAAAATGACTAACACGTGCATTTATACTTAATAATTACGAATGATTAGATCATTGCATTAAAACAGGTCATTTTTCTTTCCAATCCGTTATAGAAGAAATAATCAATCGCTTCGTAACGTAATATCAATTTTTCTCTATCGCAAACTCTCAATTGTCATTACAGTAATATTTTTATTACTAAATTTCGAGATTTTTCTCGTCTATATATAAAAAAAAAAAAAAATGACTAACACGTGCATTTATACTTAATAATTACGAATGATTAGATCATTGCACTAAAACAGGTCATTTTTCTTTCCATTCCGTTATAGAAGAAATACTCAATCGCTTCGTAACGTAATATCAATTTTTCTCTATCGCAAACTCTCAATTGTCATTACAGTAATATTTTTATTACTAAATTTCGAGATTTTTCTCGTCTATATATAAAAAAAAAAAAAATGACTAACACGTGCATTTTTGCTTTTTAATTGTGATTACAATCTTCTTCATACGCGACTTTTTAATCCACAAAAAAAAAATATTATCTTTTTCTATCATTCAATTTCTACCTTACAGAATTACACGAAAGTGGTGAAGGATATTGTATGTAACGATCAAGTGAAACGTGCAATGCTCGTGTATTTTCGCGCCCACGTAGCATAGTAGATTGTGCACGTTAGCGGTCAGACACGTCCACTGGGAGCTTCGTAATGTATACCTTGTACGATCCGAATCGTAAGGCCCCTTATGTATAGTAACGCAAATAGAAACGATCACGAGGCGAGACCGGCTTTCTACAAACAACCCCCAACGATCGAACCCCGCGCGCACCTGTAATTTCTAAAGAACATTCGAACGTACGAGGCAAATATAATTGCACGCCAATTTCCAGCAGTAATTCTACTTGCTTTTAAAGCGCAGCCCCATTCCCCAAATACGGCAGGGTGCTTTTTAAAGAGAAATAAAAATATCCGCTACTTCGGCTCGTTTCATTTTTATATTATTAAAGACGAAATAATAGCCTTCACGGGTAACAATGGAGATTCAAGTGCCATAGCAATTTTCTGTGACGTCTTGGAAATTTTTTTTATTCTTACTTAAACAGGTGTAAATAGGTAAATACGGGACTTTTATTAGCGTATGAATTTACGTATCGGGAATACACAGAGTAAATGACGCTCTGTCGTGGGAGCGTATAAATCTTTTTCTTTTTTACCATTGGAAAATATCGATGCAGATAATACTTGGAGTTATGGAAGATTGATACAAAAAAAAATTCTTCATCCATTATTCTCTTTGCTGACTTTGTTCCGTTTAATTGAGCAAAGGATAGTTTTACATATATATTATATACGAAGCCCATGAAAAATAGTGGATGAAACGTGCGCTGAGCCCATTCGTGAAACGAGCTACTCGCCATGGATGATAACTCGTCGTCAATCTTAGGGCGGATACACAAAACTCGATACGGACCGGTGAAGCGACATGAAAAAATTGTAAAAAATCGCAGAGATTCTCGAGCGAATGATTTTCAAGAAACAAATAATTAAGTCGATTCAAGAAAATCGAATATAAATTCATTGACCTGGCCGACATACAGTGAAAATCGACTCTCTGCGCGATAAGCATAAAAAAAATTTGCTTCTTAAAAACGTAAAAAATTACGAATACGAAGAGAATCGAGTGCCAATAACATAAAACTTGCAATAAAACGAAATAGCATATTTCGCGTCCTCGAAAGTTAACTGTACAAGTGACCCACGTGGTGATTTGCCAAGATTGCTTAAACAGTAAAAAATTGGAAATACTAAAAAAAAAAAAAAAAAAAATTTGGAATAAAATTAGTTCGATCCATCCTACAGGCAACGGAAACGATTTATTTATCCACTAACCAGACGAATTTAAACCACGAGCGCGTCTATGAAAATCGAAGTGGCTCGAATGAAAATTGCCTGATTGTCAGAGTCCGCACTAGCCGCGTCTTATGAATATTTAAACTTGCCGCATTACATATACTATGAGGTCTCTCGTTGTTCCCCATCGTTTCCAGAAACATCTGCCAGCTCCCGGTGATTAGCACGCAAAGGAGAGTGCTAATAACTCGTTATAATATATCGCATAAACGACAAGCGTCGTTTTCGCCATGCGCTCCGCCGAGCTGCACGTAAAATCACCGTCACGCATTTTCAGGTAGATTTTTTTCATTACCGTGAAAACTTATGCGTATAATCAAAACATGGCAAAACATTGTGCACGAATATAATTAAAATTACGACTCACCAAATACTGACGATCATTAAATGGATAATTAAGCACGGCTGTTGTATCGCTCAAAGTTTTACTCACCTGAAACAACAACAGAAATGATTATTGGTCGTCAGAAGTTGAAAGTAAAAAAAAAATTTTTTTTTTTTTAATTTTCTCAAAAAACATTCGACCAAGATCAATCATCGTCGAATCATTCGTTATTCCAAATTTCGGCGAGTTGCGTGAATTCCATAAAAAAGTGGTCAATCCTTGGAAATAATTCAGGTGCGCTTGGCTTGCCCTTTTTTTTTCTCTAGATTTACACTTTTTACGATCCCTGACTCGAGCACGCGTGTCACGTAGACGTTACACTTGGTCGACCTTTGCCCGTTGAAAGAAAAGGGTGAACACGCTTGGTTCGCTATAAGATATATTTTCGTGGAGTGAATTTCAACCCTCTTAAAGCTCATGATTATTCATGATTTTGCGAAATAATTTAAACGTCCTAACACGTATGCTATATGAAGATAGGAAGATCAGTAGCGGGTTGACGACGTTGAGAGAAATGAAACGTTGGTAATATAGGGGTGGGGATTAACGTGTTTCCCTAAATACGATTAATTTCGAATAATAATAGGGAAGTCTCATGTCCCATCCGGGTTCCACCACACTTTCCGTTCATCCATTTGGCGTGCCAATAACACTAGATTTACCAGACCAGTCGTTTCGACCGGTCGTGCAATTTCAATTCAAAATTCCTACTACATATATCATTTGACTTCAGAAATGATGTTATGACTTTTGTAGCTACAAGTAGAGAATACATTTTATAAACTTAATGTTATTTTATATACATTAGTAACAAATATAATTTTTGTTATTGTCATTTATACCAGTACGAGTCAAAATTAATAAATAGATGGTAAATCTAGTGATAATAAACTGAGCAACCGCTGGGCCCTTGGCAGTGCTAGAGCATTGACTGAAGTGGTAAACAGACTGAATAACACCTTATGGGATACAGTGTCACGCAGGTTGGGGTGTGCCGAGAATATCGATGGTTGATTTTAGCAATTGAAATGCTATATATAGATATACATTTCACGTACCTAAATCGCGCGGCATAAAATACACGGACGTGTCTACTATATACTCAGTCAGCGATTGAAGGTCACTAGTCGGTAAAGTAGACACAGGTATCAAACTCAATGCATGCGAGGACAGGCGATAGTAAAACTTAAAGAGGACACTGTGAAAAAGGAAAACCCGCTAAGGGATACTAATAGAATTCTCTGAGGGCAATTCTCTCTTGTTTCGACCAGCGCCATCTGGCAACTAGCCAAGCTACTATAAAATTCGGTACATTGCACAGACCGACAAAGCCATTTCGAGTCTTTAAACGAGCGGTCCGATATGTTACGTATTTTCTTAACTCGACACTGATAACGGAAATCCTAGAACTAACGTACGTTGCCTTCGGCCTTCCATCTCTCGTGAATGTAGTCGGCGGGCGCCAACCAATTCTTTTTTCAACGGGAACTGAGGAGTCGGCATGACCTGGGAGTTTAGGCGGAACAGTCTCAACTACGTCAAAACGAGAGCTTTCACGGATCCTGTCAATTATTGAGGACGCGTAAAATCGAGAAACGCAACTGGATGCACAGAGTGAACGATTACGGAAATGCACGGGCGCTCAGGCAGCTAAGTTGACGTAGAGAGGGTTGGAGTAAGCGTCGGGTAAATAGTGCCGGAAGCAGAAAGCAACTGATCGAGAACGTAGCAGACCGAATCGGAGCTATAAAATCGAAATCCCTCCACCAATTAATAAATTGGGAGTCCTCGTCGGAGCTGATTCAGCTGATCCGTCAAGACCAGAAACTGCATCCAGGGGAAACTCAGGTGGGCACCGCACTATAGCACAGCACTTCACCTCCGAAACACACGCAGAAAATCGATAGGATTTTCTGGATATAGCGAGAGCAACTTAATACAACTGCATACTTTAGCAATCAAATCTATATTGAAGACCGTTACGGAAAAGAATATACGTGAAGGGAAAGAAATATATTAAATATGTATATATGAGATAAAAATGATATTAGACGCCAATAGCAAATGTACCTAAGTGACGAAAGTGTTCACAATCCACAGGGAATCGAGCCACCAGTCACTGGAGAATATTTCATGTCTAAACCTGATTATTCTACCATCTTACGGAGGTTGGCTGCACGTAGCGAATAATGTCGAGTTCTCACGACAGGTGGCGCAGCAGGCAAGTATTATTAAGTTAGTCCGAAGGTCTGAAGACTCGACAGCGTAGACTAAATATTCATGCGCACACGTGTTTGGTAACTGTCAAAATTCCTTATGCTTACTACAATAAAGCTGAACCCTAATGTTTAGACATTCTTGCTTTAGAGATCATATACGTATTATGAGTATTAACCTAACCCAACCTAGCTCACGTACCGTGGCTTGGATTATCGTCGGACTAAAAGGTATTTAATGAATCCAAATTCGTGGATATTGGATGAACGTATTTCGACGCAAGTATAATTATCTTTCATACGAATTTGCTTATTGTACCTTCCGAATTAATTATACAATTCTGACGCTCTGTAATCTTATCACGTTTAATCTCATTAATAACGTCAATAAAGCGAACGGTATTCCGCGGAAACGTGATTAACAGTAATAACCCTTTTTACTTGATTAATTCTGAACCGTCAAGTATGATGCACGGAGGATTGCGTAAGGTTAGACTTCAATGATAAATTTTGATATTACTTTGTGCTTTGATATGGAAGCTCAGTATACGATAGAAAAAAATAATTACTTTAAAGTTACTAGAGATTACGGGCTTATCATGTTTGTAATCGCTGTAAAGGACTTTAATGGCAAAACGTTCTAGGGCGTATAATTATACGTCAATGAAATACAGGCGTATTAAAAGCACTAAGGAAATAGGAAAAGTACATTACGTGATTAACCCCAATAATTATGGGTTACCTGTAACGAATTACATTATATTATTAAAATAAAATAATTTTCAAATTTTGTAAAATTACTCCTTATGAATTCTCATATTTTCGTCCGGTCTATTTAAATCGGGTAAATATATCGTTTATCTTTTTTAACGTCAAATGGATCGCTTTGTGCTTCGAATCGATATCTAAGTAATCACATACTACTTTATTCGTATCTATTCAAATTGATTGGCAATCAAGTAAATAGTTTATATATGTTAAGCTTTCCTAGACGGGTTCCTCGCAATGAATTAACATTAAGCAAAGGCACTTCATGGAAACAGAACCTGAAGCTTGAAATTCAATTTGTATAATAAACGATACACGAATTGACAAGGGATTAGTAACATTTCCACACGCGCTTTATTCAAGGTTAATAATAACCTGGAACACGTGCCAAAGTATAAAATCAATAATGATTATAAAGAGTCATTAAATTACAAAAATTATTAGGCAGCGAGAAATATTCTGATATAAATAATTTTTCAAGGTTCAAAATAAAACATATATTTATACAGCGTCCCACGGGAGTAGTTAAATGATTTTATCGTGATGAAAATAGAAAAGTGATATCTTTTTTTTTTAATGACGTAAACGGTCAATATAATCAAATTATATTCTAGGATCTGGAAGTTCAGGTATACGATATTATAATTTTACAATTAATCCAACGATCGAATTATATTTCATGGGTAATTCATAAATGATGTAGATATCCAATTATTATCGGCTGAGGATTTTGAATAAATTATGGAAAAAAAAAAAAATTTTGGAAATTACAAATTTATCCCAATTAGACATTCTTCCTAAAAAATCCCAGTGCCTAGAGAGCCTGCGTTAAAATTCATCTTGTAAGGGTGTGTTCAAACTGATCCTATAAGGGTGCGTTCACAATGTAGCACAAGCAGGCATCGAGAACACTAAACCAATCAAAATGACTTCACCCTGCTTCACCAAGCTATTCCTATAGCGAATGCGGCCTGCAATGCCCATTCAAGACTATATACGGCGATTCCGAATTCTCGTGGCGCATAAAACGCAGAGAGCGAAACATTCTGGTAAAGTCGTTACCCAAACCGCAAAGGAGCCAGCCATTTATACATTGGGATGGTCGTTAACCCTTTTGAAGATGGTTTGGCATTTCCGGGCAGACACCCAAAATCCAGCTTCCAGGCTGCTTCCCCAGTATAATATGATACCAGCAAATCCCACAAGATTCTAAATAGCGAATAAGGTACCGAAGAGAAGATCATAAGAAAACAATATTACAGAAATAAATGTTCAGCTTGGATCTGCAAGAGCATAAACTTCATTTGATTTTCAGCTGTCAATAAGAAATGACAAATTCCGTCAAGAGTGCCAAAAATTTTTTCCTACCCAAAAGAAAGTAAAGAACGAGCTGGCAAATGCACACCGTGACGGCTGAAAGAAAAACGTATTTTAACTATAGTGACGGAAAAGGATGTGAAAAAAATTTCGTCTTCTACGTCCCTCGACAAAAATAAACCACCGTCGCTACCTTAGGTCCTTTGGAACCAATGATGTCGTAATTGATACGAAAATGCGATTTTTTTTTTTTTTTATCGAAGAGCAAAATCCTTTTAATACCCTTCACTCGCCTCTCTGGATAAACGCGTGATTCCAATTTTCTCTGTGTCCACGCCAATGTCTTATCCGTCTCTTTCTCCAAGCTTTATTTCCACATCGCTCCCTCTACGTTCCTACGCCAATGTCATTCACTCCCTGCGTATCCCCTATGCGCACTACGACTACACCGCTGAGACCCACCTAACACAATTTCGTCTCTGTAAAACACATGATCTCAACTCTGCCTAGGTAGAATTTACAGGAGACGACTCCGAGCGCCATCTACACGGTATGACCGTACTAGTACGGAGGAAAATCGCCACTGGCGCATCGTAAATTTACAAAGAGCATTAATGTCCTTTTCACGTAACAGATAGCAATATAAATAATCTCATTTCTCTGGATCGTTAAGTATAACAATCGGATCGTGATATTCCTTGAATATACATATTTTTCTAACGAACTATAGAACACGAGTGCTACGAATATTTTACGAGTGATTCGTCACCCCCAAAAGAACACGAGTAAAAAAACTTTGCCAAGCGCCGTGAGTTCTTCTGAAAAAAATGTATTAGAAATCATATTATTAATCACAACTCCACAAAAACGAGAGCTCTAACGGAACCTATTAGAAGAGACGATAGCTTAACAGATCCTGTCGATTTTTGAGGACGAAATTGAGAAACGCAACTGTAGGTGCTGATCTTTGGGTCGTGTAAAATCAGCAACCGCGACCGGATGCACGAACTAGAGTGAACGATTACGGAAATGCACGGGCGCTCAGGCTGCTCGGTTGAGGTAGAGAGGGTCGGAGTAAGCGTCAGGTAAATAGTGCCAGAAACAAAGAGCAACTGATCGAGAACGTAGCAGACCGAATCGGAGCTATAAAATCGAAATCCCTCCACCGATTAATAAATTGGGAGTCCTCACCGGAGCTGGTTCAGCTGATCCGTCAAGGCCGAAAACTGCATCCAGGGAAAACTCAGATGGGCACTGCACTATAGCACGGCACTGCATCTCCGAAAAACACGCATAAAATCGATAGGATTTTCTGAATACAGCGAGAGCAACGCGAAAACTACGCAGACGAGAACTTTTTATACCGGATGAGAAACACAGCTAGAAAAACTATCAACGAACAGCCCGGAAACGCGAGGCAACTCGAGGCATCCCGATCGGTGTCCCACGACAGACTGTTTTGACAACAGTCAAATTCGTCAACTTCCTCATAAAGAAAATCATTCTGATTGGTCGAGATCCTAATAGCCGATAGCTCTTATCCTCGAGTCGTCCCTTTAAACCAAATCGAGAGCGTTCCTTAGGCGACTCGAAGAGAATACAAAATCGAGAACGTTATCTGTATCGGTAGCCGGAGTCGTCTTGTGACCATGAATCGAAAAATCACGTCACAGTACCTACGTCACTACATGTTTGCCTATTGTCATATTCTTTTTATATTTCTTAACTTATGCTTTATGTTTGCGATACATCGGCATTTCAGGAGAATAAAATTTCAGAAATTTGGGTTTCTGACCATTAGCTAAAATCACTGATTTACCTTTATGTTATATGTATGGTATACTCTACATATCAGAAGCGCGCGGCACAGATTACACGAGCATGTCTAGTCCACATCATTTCTCAATACTTTTTCATCACAGCGCTCCTGTACTTGGCATAGTTTTTAACACGTGCTTTTTTGTGGGCATATCACAAGTTTCCACTGCACAACGGGATATATTAAAGAAGTTTCAAGCAGTCAAATTTATATTATTACAGATATCCATTTTTTTTTAGAAATATATAAAAAATATACAAATTTTAAAAGAAAATATAATCTCGAATGCAGGTAAGCGTCATTAACCGTGTTCAGCTTGTTGACGCCGTGTGGCAAAGCTAAGAGAAAAGAGGTTTCCGTATTATTTACATACCTCAGGCCGTGCGAGCAACAGAGAGGAGAATATTGTGATGGAAGCGAAACGTCAAAGCGTCGCTAGCTGCGTCCTTCTCGCACAGCATAAATGCGAACGAGTCGGCAATACGACGCGAGGTTTGGCCTTTTGCTGGCACCATAGTTCTATCTTCGTTCCACGCACAGCCCGAGGTACGTAAACAGTCACCGTTCACTCACCTCTCTTACGTCACCGCACGGCGTCCACCAGCAGGACGCCATTAATGACGCTCAGCTACACGACGTGCTCAGTCGCGTCTTGGCTGTACCGCCGGTTGCCTAATACTAGGCGCGAGACACTACCGAGACTCTTGATGTCATTTGTATTTTTCATACCTACTTTTGTCTTGCTGCGATCGACTCTCTCTTTTTCTCTTTAAAATTCCTTGGATTTTCATTCCCTTATACGAATTCCCTCGCGATCGGAATGCTCGTGAATTTTTATAAATTTTTTGTAAGTGATTATACGACCAATATATTTATCAGTATTATCAACCGTGTACTCTCATTTATCGGAGTCGTTGAAGACGATGCTTTTAACCCGACGAATACAATTTTCCAAATGAAAAAACTTTGATTAAAGGAAAAAACCCTATGACAATTGGGAATGAAACGCTTTTCGAACGATTTATATTCGTGTTATCGACACCTAACAGATTTCTTCCTTGTCGATCGGCCGATAAATCCTTTGTGGTTTTCCTATGTCGTATTTTCAACTCGTTTCAAGATGCGCCTGGCCTGTCGACGGATTTACTACTTGTGGATGCCATGTGTCACTGTTAACCATCTAGAAACAACGGCGTACCTGAATTTACGAAAATATTATTTCCACTTGGCGCTATGGTAAAAGTCTTCTTATATCAGAGAGAAAATCTTCAAAATCGACCAGAGCTCTGTGTAAAATGTTCCGACTTCCTCGCATAACACTATATAACATGGGATGATAAATGGCTGACACCTTCGGAAATACCAGGACATAAACCTCAGGATATTTTTCGTGCTTCTTTTTATTATCGATACTAAATAATCTTTTTTCCTTCTCCTCTGTTGGTTCTTCGGAGTATTTTTAGCCTTTTATTGTAATATTTTATCGTAACGTTTTACTGAAATATTTTATCAATGACTGCACTGTTTACTTTTTTTTTGTTTTTAGGAAATTGATACATTTTTGTGTCCAATTATTCCTTCGGTCCTTTTTATTTTCTGTCACCTTTTATCGTTATACTTCGAATCGTCTTTCGTTTGTACAGTAACAGCTGGATTTAAAAATCCAAGCATATAATCAGCTTTTTTTATCAATACATTTTTTTCCCAATTTTATATATTTCTTCCTCGAATGAACTTCAACTCTGATGTAGGTATCGCTCGATCAAGATATGCCCAACACTACAATAAGATTATGTCCTATTATTCGGATATTTTGTTAAAGCATTTCTTTTTAGTCTACTTTTTTCCTCCTTTTTCTTCGTCCATCTACCCGGGCTAAACTTTTTAAAAAGACTCTGACATAAAAGCAAAGTATAATGTAAATACCTACACACGTCCCACTTTCGCCATATAAGAAAACATCAAGTATACCTGAAACGCGAGTTTTATACGTTTAATTACATTTTTTTTCAACATTTTCAACGCCCACCCTTTAGTCAAATAGTTCAAAGTTCACCACCCACGTCTCATATGAAATGAATGGTTGTACGAAAAGCAGCTACAAAGATCGAAATTGAACCAGGTTGAACAGAGTTCATCATGGGTCGAACGTACACAGGTACGAAGAATAACCTGAGACTTTAAAGTAGCTTGTAAGAGGGGGGTCAGGGGTCAGAGTGCAAGAGAGTAAGTGCTCACAGTGTAGGGTTGTATACGAAAGCAGCACTAGTGAGAAACAACCGCCCGTCCCGATATACCGGGTGGGCATGAATATTTCAGTCGGCGTAAGTGTTTCTTGCTGAGGCTGTAGACGGTATTTCAAGTTTAACAAGCCGTTTGAAAAGTCTTTGGCAGTCCAATCCCTTTCTATGGATAATTGCTGTTGTTTTCCACTTTTTCCAAAATATTACGGTATACCGATTGCGTAATGCGGTATTAAAATATTGGCCATTCGTTTCACACGTCTTTTACGAATTTTTCATTGTTCGTCCAGGCTGACGCATTTTCAATCTGCCCATTTTAGCTGCCTTAAGATATTTTCATTAGTCATCTCCTTCCAAGGATGAAATTCGGTCGTGTCCCGAAACTCATCTTTCTTAGGCATATAATATTTACAGTCGAGAATTACCCACTGTTATTCGTCTCTTTCCTTTCCTCGGTTTCTGCTCATATATAGATATATATAGTGTATGTACGTACACGAAATCATATAGTCGGTGTGCAGTAACGTTGGCAATTTCGTTCCTGTGAAAAGGCACGGGAGGATCCTAAGGCGCCAATTTTCATTTAGCTGACAACGACGTCCCCGAGGAGACTTTTTCTTTTGCAGGCCGAATCAAGAGGACAGGAGCGTAGCGTCGTATATTTATGCATTTCATAAGAAATGAAAATGAAGGAAACAAGGGACGGAGAGAAATAAAATTTTATAAATTCGTCACTTTTACTCGAAACTTTGAAACTCCAAAGTCCTGTCGATTGAAATCCGTGAACTCATGGTAAAAATAATATATAGGTATTGAATATCGGGATAAACAGATGCCCGACTGCTTTTACATACAATGTGGTCGTCGAGTATTACCCGTTGAGGGTTGAACAAAAAATTAATTTCTCGTATCCGAGATAATCAATGTTTCGAATATTCGCGCATGCACCATGTTGAAACCGTAAATGCCTTATGAGCCTTTGCAAATGTTTCCGGTGCTCGATATATGAAATATGATTTTACACGTAAATTTTTATCCACGTGTCTGTGCTTCGTCCAAAATTTGTCATACGGATTTTCATTATTAACTTTTCAAATACGATTCGTGCCCAAAAACTCAAGATACATAACACCGTCTAACTTTCTGAAACTACACGTGACGTAACTATGAACTTGATAATCGTGCTTCTGATAATTTGCCAAGCTCGCAACAAACATAACTGCCTACCCGATATTAATTGCCGTTAACGTCGTACTTTCCGCCATGATTACTTCCCGTCTTCGAAGCAACAGATATCGTCGCGATCGCAATTTATCGTATCGAAAGATACGTTGAATTGAATAACGAAAAAAAAAAAAAAAACCTAGAATTAAGAATGTTCCAAAAAATCAATAAAAATTTATCCATAACGAGCCGTCAGTCTTAATGACCAAATACGAATTCACACGTGCGTACGAGGTATCGCGTAAAAGCAGAAAAAAAGGGTAAAGAAATGAATATAAAAAAAAAAGAAAAAAGAAAAAAAAGAGTCAAGAATAGAATGTTACAGGAGGACGCGAGTAAATACAATGGGAAGAGTGCCGGAAGTGCCTCAGCGGCGGAAGCTTTCGATCCATTACTCAATCCCCTTTAATCCTGAAGAAGCGGGAGAAAACCTTTTATTCCGAACTTACGAGGTTCTTTTTGAGAGCGCAGGGGCTGAGCACCGTAGTGGCCCGTTGCCTTCTGATAAGTCTGCTCAGTCGCTGAGTCCTCTGAGCGCAGGTTAGCGGCTCGCTATCACGAAATTCGTCAGGAGCCAAATTTTCCCGAAGATCGAGCTCGAGGTCTTCCGGTTCACGTTCGATCGGCGGACTCTTCGGGGTAACCGTACTAAGTGGTACCACCTTGGCGATCAGAGTCTCGCTACGAACGCTCCAATTGGATCCGCCATATTTTTTCAAGTTCATCAGGTCCCCGATGCTGCCCCGGACCTGATTGGCCAGCTGAAGATTGGTCCTGGACAGGGCCGGCGAGTGCGGCACGGACTCGGAACCTTTTTCCGTCGACCTCACGATGTCCGGAAGTGTTCCGCTGCTCTGAAGTTTGTCAAGATCCGACAGGGATGAGCCACGACGTATCCTGTGCCGTGACTGAGCACATTTCTCTTTGAGAAATCGTTCCTTCTCCCGGTTTACACTTTTTGACGATATGGATGACCTCATGGCGAACAAACCGGCCTTCAAAGGGAAGAGCAATGCCCACTCGGTCGATCTGTCCCTGTTCTCCATCATTTTAGGCTGCGGACGCTCCTCGGATCCGCTTTCAAAACCACTTAAGCTCCCTCCACACGCGAATCAAATACCACAATCGGCGTCCATGTGAACCTGACTTTACACCATGAAAATTCGACAACTCGAAGTCTCAAACTGAACAAACAAAATTCTTCCGTAAACGAAAAACTGCACGTGGAAATGCCCAGTCGACCGCTTACTGGTACCACCAGGCCATTCAATGCCCGCGACTTTATCACAGCGATAGGTGACATCCGGTTGGTCAGCGGGTCAACCACATCCTGGCCGTATCACGTGCGTAGACCGATACACCATGGGACCATTCCACAAGCGTTGTTCCTCTGCGAGCGAGGTCGAAGAGAAACCGAATAAAAAAAAAAGAGTCAAAGCAAGCTCAGAATAACGATCTAGCACATTGTCGAAGAGCCTGGTACAAGAGCGAAGAACGAAAAGGAACGCGAGACTCGAGTGACGATGAACGTTTGAAGAAGGCTGGCCAGTCGAGCTGATCCGATAGGAGTCAACCTAGTCCTTTGCCACATAGACCTCTCACAGGTTTTTTCACTTAAGTTAACACGACCCCCCTGCAGCGATCTAGTAAGCTCGCAAGAGCCTCTCCGCACTCAGGCCAACGGTACCGCGACACTTCCGTCTAATAAAAGCTAATAACGATCGATAATTGTATTTCAGCGGGATAGCCAACGCTGTAATCGAATAGCCGGGGATAGCACTAGGTAATTTTCAACTATTTTACTTCTCACACAATACCAACAAATATACGTTCCTATCCTATTGAAAATCTACCGCGGCGCCAGTCACTGGTCCCAGCCGAAGACAAAATAAGAGTTCCCAGTGACACCTCGAGCTTCCATATCAGCTGACGCGAACACGAGGACGGTATGTAGGAGTTAACTGATTAACCAGTGCGGGAATCGAGACCTTGCCTTCAAGGTGATAACGGCAGTCTCGTTATACGGGCGACTGATTGCTGCATACCGAGTCTGCCCTAGATAGATTGCCCGAGGTCCTTCGCATGTCCCCAATGTCCACGCACGTCCATAAGCTTGTCCTCCTGACACTCTGTGCTTCTTAACGAATTACGTTATTTCTTTGAATAACAATTAAAAGTGACGTTCCAGTAGCTTCTTCTTGTAATCCATAATGCTGGAGAGCTGGAGATATCGATGGCGCAAACGCCTATCGAGTATGATATGTCGGTAATGACTATCAAGTAAATTCCATTTACGATGATAGATATGGATACGTCAAGTGGCAGGATGAGGTACGTCAGGATTTAATCGAGAGTAGGTACCACTTTGGAGATGATACTTCTTGCTGAACAGGAACCTTGGAAAATAATTATAAAACTCATAATGTAAGGTTTAAGTAGCTGGATATGTCCCATTTAGATGACTGGACTTTACATTGGTACGTACATGAAATCCGATCCTGAGAATTGAAGCTATGGATGGGAGAATAGCAAGAAGCTCGAAGACCTTTTTAGTCGTTAACTCGTCTAGGCGTTTCTTCAGGTTCCCGATGGTCATTAAGGATATACCCCTTGCCTTGTGTACCCATGCGTCCGCTCCTATTGCACTTGGTTCTTTCTCCCTTGGGAGAGAAATTGGTTAGAAACATCAATCTGACTTTAAAGCTGACGACTGCCTTGGAGAGACGCGTCGTAGACGAAGGGCTCGAAATTTCGAGGATAAGTGACGAATTGAGTTCCGAGCTCTTTGGGCTGCAATTCTACTCTCGTAGAGATTAGAATCGTATCTGGTCTGGTTAGCTGACAGATGCGTACTTCAATTCGGAAAGCGACTGACAATCATTGGTCACGTGCTTGCGCTAATGGAAGATACATGTCGGAGTGGGCTTAACCTTGCAACGTGGATGCAGCTTTGGAAACGGCATTTAGGATTCCTGGGAATATTTGCCAAGGTAATGATCTTGTTAATGGGAATGGATGCTAAGTTTTTGAAGTGGCTTTGAGAAATTTTGAAAATTAGTTGTGCTCGCTTCTTGGCTCGTGGCATCAGGAAGGATCTTATAGGCCAAGAGGTCGATTGTGTAACTCAAATGTAGTGAAAATACGAAAAGTAAATAGCTGTTAGCCAATCGCGTGTTAGGTTCAAAAGAAGACAAGCTCAGCGATTGGCTAACAGCTATTCACTTTTCGTATTTTCACTATATTTGAGTTACACGATCGACCCTCGGGTCCAAAAGTATACTTTAAGACGTTTGAAAAATAATTTTTGGTTTGGTTTAAGACCACTCTTGAGCTTTGGGTGGGTAGGCGGGTACTTGTTAGATGATAATCTCAAGTTTGTAGTTATGATAAGAATTTAATTAGCCTAGTACCAAATTTAGCGGCG
Source organism: Cephus cinctus (assembly GCF_000341935.2). NCBI lineage: Eukaryota > Metazoa > Arthropoda > Insecta > Hymenoptera > Cephidae > Cephus > Cephus cinctus. Next base: position 192,034 of record NW_014333601.1, read on the forward strand.
GTGTTAAAATATTTATTCTGCAAGAGAACATTGAGGCTGATATTATGATTATGGAATAGGGAGACTCGAGCGAGTTGACAGTAGTTTGAGTCTCAAATTGTCGGTCGTGTCCAAAAATAACGATTGGGTTGAAAATGGTGTTAGCGAACCTCATTTTGAATCTCAAGATTCTATTTTCGAGGTTGGAATAATATACGTAATTTCGAGCTGAAGATCCTAACTAGATTTCAGTAGAATCTTTAGGCTAGGACTCGTGTTTACCATATGTATACATGAATCTTAGCTAATCAATAATATTTCCAGAAAGCTGCTGGACCTAATCTGTGCTTACGAACTCTTGCTGAACCCAGCATCGGCCTCAAAGTTCTGGCAGGATCTCGTAGGCTGAAATTGGTGTTACACTTTAATCGGCAAATCCAAAGAACAAAGGAACGGAAGTTGTATAGGCCCAAACCTATGCTAGATTTTCGACTTGGCTAGGTTTTGGATGATACGAGTTAATGATCTTGTCACGTTGATGAACGAGTGCTGGATTATTAATTAGAGTTGGATATGGAAAATTAATGATGTAGTACCGAAACGACTACTTGAGGGAAATTATGGAACTATAGCGACCCTGACCGATAAACTAGGAATCTGTTTTTTTTTTTAAATTACCAAAGATCGATTGCTCTTGATGGCAATTAACAATGTCGGAGGGATTTCGCATGTTTCTACGAAGGACCGAGAAATGCGGGCCGATTGTCGACGGCAAGGCGATTTTTCGACAGTGATTCACGATCATTCGCTAAACGCTGAATCGCTTCGGTGAATAAGAGACGTAAACGAAGTACAGCGTGTGGATAAATAAGAAATAAAAGAGAGGAAGGATAATAAAGACAAAAATATTCCTTTCAAATAAATAACGAATTTCCTCAGTCGGTAAGAAGCGACCCTACCTTTGGGAAAAATTCGATTATTTTCCATAATAGATGAAAACGATAAAATCCTGCATAATAAACTCTCAAATTATCCTAAATTGCCAATAAAGTTCGCCGAACGGATAACGAAATGCGCAATCTTATTCTTGAAGTATAAAAAAAAAAAAAAAAAAAATTAAGATACAAAGCCACTTACGTTAAGCTGCATGATGATTTTATTGTAGGCCCAACCCCATCGCTGTCTCGCTGTCATTTCCGTTCTTTCCTTCAACTGCGTTGGTACGGGTGCTGCGCCGACCAGGTTTAAAAGTTCCTCGTCTCCTGGAGGTTCAGGTGGACTCCTGGGTGGTGTGTCCATCTGCACGCTTTCCTCCAGAGAAGCTTGTTTGGTGACGCTCCCTGCGACAGATAACAATGATCACGATAGAAACTCCAAAGAAATTATTAAATCATTGAAAATCATTTGTTTCAATAACTCCATCTCACCTGGTGGACTGTCCGAACGTGAAATAGGAGGAGTTCCCTTGTACGGTTCCACAAGTGAATTTTCCCGTGAGACTCGTATAAGCGCCTCTTCGCCCCTCTCGTACCTAAATCATCATGAAATTAGATTTAAAGTTTTTATCAGCTCTTACGTATCCATAGTTTATTCAAAGAAACGGTACTAACTGTATGTAACAATGATTACCTCTCAAGAGTCTCATCACGCATCTTGTACTCCCCGTTGACTGTGTTGCTAAGTACAATCTCAGGCTCATTGATCGATTCCTGATCATTGAAATATCCTCGCTGATAACTTTCGGCTCTTGAAACTGGCTGAAGTGCGTTGAAATTCTGTCCATAAGAACTGCCACGTGTCAGTTCTCTCTTTTGATAGGAATCCGTTCTATTCAGGGGCGGCTTAAAGCCCTCTTGATTGATAGAGGAATAAGAATCCTTTCTTGTAGGCTGAGTAAAGGAATCCTTTCTACCGGGAGCAGTATAAGGCTCATCTGCAAAATGATCCGAAGCGTAGGAGTCGCCTCGTGTTAATTTTGGCTTCTGAGAGTGATTGGACTGTTGGCTAATCTGACTTTGATGAGACATTTGCGAATCCTTTCGATGAACCTCCTTGGGCTCGATTTCTGGATACTCCTCGTCGTCCATAATATCCTCATGGTAAGAGTCAGTCCTTGCTAAACGTTTCCCATTAGCCATAACCGTTGTGTGAACTAAGGCAGTTGTGGTTACGTTTGCACTCACGTGATTAGAGGTCATGTGATTGACCATTGTCGTTTGACCTTGAACAGGAGCTTGAGGAAAATCTACTAAAGTGGCCGCAGCTGGACTGGAGTCCCCGGCTGTGGAATACTCGGAGAAGGCTTTGCGTTGTTGACTACTACCAACCGAACTGACAGCGGTATCAAAGGAATCCTTGAGCTCATCGTCCCTAGATTCTAGGGAATCTGTATTCTGTTGCAAAAGCGGACTGGCTTTACCCAGTTTCTTAGTTCTCGACGAACTTACGGATGAGACTTCTTGACTGTCCTGGCTGGGATAGAAATATTCAGATTCACCGGAAGGATACCCGTTTGTCCTCGTTTGACCTTTTGGCGTCGTAACTGAGAGTTCAGGCACCTCGCTCTGTCTCCTACCAGCGTGAGCTACCGTAGGTTCATTGTAGTGACTGTCGTAAGATTCATTATAAGAATCGTCATACTGTTCTCGATAGTTCTGATACTGATCGGAGTATGTATCCTTATAAATATTCTCTTCCTGGTAATCTACCTTCTCCTCTTTGCTATAAGGTACTTGATAATCACTAGTATCCTCCTGCTGCTTCATATATGACTCCTGATAATCATCCGATACCGATACTGGAATCTGCTCGTAATTATCCTGATAACGTTCCTCGTAACTCGTGGACGTGGTGACATTGTATTGCGAATCGTATTGATCCTCCGAATATTGATTATAGACGTCGCTAGCTTGATTGTTCTGATCATACGTTGTAGATGATACGGAAGTCGGATGCTGTGTGTACATCTGATTATTCTCATCGTAATCTGGATAATTCTCATGTATCCTCGTCTGTGATCGATCGTACTGATTCTTTGCCTCCGTGAACTCCTGGTCTTTCGTGTAAGCATTCTGATAAGATTCCTGATAAGGCTGTTGATACTCGTCCTTGTACGAGTCCTGGAGATATGTATCTTCCACCTGCGGCGCTACGTATCCGTATCCTACTTGATCGTAATTATATTGATCCTGAAGCGAAGAGGAATAATTTTCTTTACCCGACTGATCAAAACTATCTTGATAAGCAGGATCGACGTACGAATCCTGCGGCAGATTATCTTGACTATCGTAAGCGTAGTTATAGTCTTCGTTGAATTCGGACTTCTGATAATATGTGTCCTCGGCATTCGACCAGGTCTTCGGCAGCTGTCTTCCCGGCGTAGCAGGAAGAGACGTTGGTTTACGACCAAGAATAACGCTACTGGGTTTCGTAGGGGTCGGTGGTAATTTTTTCCCCGTTCTTTCCATTCGTGGCATCGGCCAATGCTGAGACTGCAATGCCGACCGACGCCGCGAAATTTGGCCGCTAAGTAACAAAACACAAAATCTTCATAAGTTCATTCTTAAATTTACCTCGACACTCGAATACTTCTGATCAAATTTATTACTAAATTCTCAATTAATACCTAGGATCAACCTCCTCTGAATCATAGCTACGCTGCCTCTGAAACGCAGGTCTGAAGTCTGGCCTATGGATCCCGATAGTCGACGACGGTCTCCGAGACAAACTCTTCCGGTTCCGTTTATTTTCATAATACGTGCTACTTTCTGAGTACCACTTCCCTCCGCTATCCCATTGTCTGTCTTCGTCATCCTGACCATATCTAAAAATCATATATACCCAACGTTATGTAAATCACTCCAGTTACGTACGAATGCAACGGGCTCTTCCAGGATCCATTAATTACTTACCTCTCATCTTGATAAACGTATCCCGTAATGCTATCGTAGTACTCGTTGTACCGGATATCCGTTTGGCAATCAGGATAAGTGGCGCTCATCTTTCCGACATGTGTATCAGTTCCATATTCGTCCGTCATGTAGTGCGAGTGCTCGTCGTAGAGTGTCGTCTGCCTTTCCAAGGATCTTCTTCTGTGAGTAGCTGCAAAACAGTTCTTCCTTTAATCGAACAATTCAACAAATTCGATATGATCAATCAATGTATAATCATCCTGGAGACAGTACCTCTTTTCCTAGAAGATATGCTTGTCGTGGTACCAGGATAATACTCGGTGTCACTAAAAATCCTGGTATCGGTATCGATCCTCGCTGGATAATCATAGCCCTCGCTGTACCAACCCTCCTGACTGAAAATATCAAGGATTTATTTTAAAAAAAGTTTCATCAATCTTTTAAATCTAATATCCACGACGTCTTTGATGAGATGACACGTACAGTCGAAGATCATTATCTCGAGCCAGCTAAATGATTCATGCATTGAAAATACTGCTCTTCTTTTGTCTTCGTAATCTCAAGGATAATTAAACCTTCTTTAACTCCCTTCTAGAACTGATGGGTTTCTAACGATCTCAAGAAACAGGTCAAATCTATTGTGAATAACGTTGCGAAAGAACCGTATGTAAGATGGTGTAAAAATGAGACTACTCGTGTCCTACAGAGTTTGCTATTGCGGTTAATGATCGATGCCGCTGAACATATATCGAGTATTGAACATAAATCTAAACGAATGAGGCTTTGCTATCGATTACTATAATGATAGCCGATTATTGATTAATAACGAACGAGAAGTTACGTGAGTATGTGTGGACGGGAGAATAAAACAAATTCTCACGGAGTTCTGCTTGTCCTTCGTACCTGTCTTCATGATCCCACGTATGCTTCCGTCGTCTGATTCATGGAAAGAAAATAATATACGGTAGAGACGTTCTTGTTAGAGAAAGATTTTTAAGCTACGATCTTCCTTTCCAATATACAAGGTTACTGGACAATTGATATCAATTTTACGAGTTGTATATAGTGTGCTTCATTTAAGTTCTAACTCGAGATGATTCTTGTCACGATATTTTTCTTGGTCCATACTCTTCTTTATTCCCCATTATCTTCGTGTTGCACATATTGGCACGCTGGGTTCACGACTATAAGAAGAAATTGATTTTTAGTTTCAATAGTGCTACCTGTGTTCCTTGTAGTGTCTAGGTCGACTGTTGTAGAAGAGAGGCTCGGAAGACTCGGCACTTGGTTGAATTGAGTATCTAGCTGGTGGACCCTCCTCAGGATAAGGTTCATCGTACCGAGGGCTATGACCTCTGCCACTGCATCCCCCATAGGAACCAGGTGCTAACCTACCACCTACCGTTGGTGGAATCTATAAGGGAGGAAGCAGTGGCTGGGTATGCTTTTTATTAATTATTACAATGTCATTCGTACCTGATGATCGTCTCTCTCGTAACTATTTTCACGTGAAGTCTCTAAAGAACGTTGAGGCGTTGCCAATTGGTTCGCCGCTGTTCGGAATTGGGAAGCTGAGCTGTTCGCACCCTGACCGCCTACAGGGTAATTCAGATCCGAAGTGTAATCTGAATCTTCGGAATAACCAGCTGAAAGAATTCAAAGTAATATTTAATTATGATTATTAAAAAAATAAATAAAAGTAAAACATCATGACATTCGAATAGGATTTGTATATAAAATTTGGCGCCAATTTCCAATTATCATTCGGTAAAATAGCGGCAATAAGTTACCGACAGAGGTATAGCAAGTTAGCCGAGAACAGAACCTGAAGGTAAGGAGGTAACGTCGATCGGTAAAGAAGAGTAACCGTCAACACTAGCGTTTGCTTCTTTTTTGAAATAATAAAGAAACGTTGAAAGAACAAGAATACTGTAGACTGAGAGATTAAAGTGAAGTAAAAGTCATTCGCTCGGATAAGATTAATGGTTTGACTTATCAAAGTAAAAGCAGTTGTTCGACGAGTTGAGAATCGAATAGGAAAGGGAAGCAACAAAAGGAAAAGAAATAAACGAAATGGAATAGGCGAGATACTTGAGTCTACGCTCGCAAGTACTTACAATGGCCTATATTGTAGAGTATCTGTCGGCGTGCCTGTTCTGCCCGTGCCTCCTGGTCCATTGTGTTGTTCAGCATTTCCAGCTTCCTCTGCAGGTCTGCGGCCTCTGTATTCTCCGGGTCTTTCGGACAAAGAACAAATCCTGGTTTAATCTTGGGACTCGAAGGTACGTTAAGAGTTTCTTGGATAAATAGATATTCGAGAGCCGGCGTGCACGGCATTAACTATATCGTGAAAGACATCTTTTGTCACATCGCTCAATGCAAGTTTAGCTTTACCTTAGACGTTACACGCGTATCGCAAGGTACGTATACGATAAACGAAAATAAAATATTGCATGGTTGAAAAAAGAAATGAAAGACTCGTGAAATATCTCACAAAAAGAAATTCTTCCAAGTTTCACCTCGCTTATTAACCCCCTTGCTATTTCACTTTATATAATGCATACCCCGAGTATACTCAAGGTAACGTTCAAGGGGGTTAAAGGTAAAGAAGGTTTGACCTTAGAAGGCATAAGAAGATTAAAGGATGCGACAATCCACGTGCTCTATATATCGGCTAATTCGCATAGTTGCGACGGGTTAAAAACGTTCGCTAGTGAATTAGATGAGGTGTGAAATGGTGCCTTATTGTTTTTCTCACTATAAAAAGAGGTTGAAAAGGGGTAAGGTCATCGTGATGGGGTACTTTGACCTTTGCAGGCTGTAGGGTAACGCTGGATTTTTAATCAACATATTTAACAACTTTCAAACGTACGTTATGAAATAAAACCTTCACGTGCGCCTATATGGATTTGATGTTGAATAAGAGAAAATTAAAATTTACCACTGAATCTACTGGCGGGCTATTTGAATTTGATTAACGGTTTTCACTAACTGGCTAGAAATATCTGTTACCAAATATATCCGTGGGTGTTGAATTTAATTCAGTAGACCATTTACACGTGTTTTCTATCAATATGTCGAGAGTGTGGAGAAACACGATACACAATCCACGCTCTGCTTTACCATTGGAACACACACGTATGTACATACAAATATATACGTTGCTGTCATAAGCGTTTGCACATGGTGCAAACCTGGTAGTTTAAATTATACAAGTTTTCTTTGTACCCCCGTTACGTAATGCTAACTAGTATCAAGTTTCAAAACGCTTCGAAACTTTGTGTACGTCTTTATAACTACCTTCGTTTTCTTCCTCTTAACCGATAACTCTGCAAATCTTCCCATCCTCAAGTATCATATCGATCAGTTTACACCCTTTTATCTTTTTTGTAAAAACATCAAAGTTTGCACTCGCATTATTCCTTGCGAGACGTATTAATCAAGCGGTATATACTATTCAAATTTGAAAAAATATTTTTTCAAAATCACTAATTTTTTTGACAACTAATATATCTAATATATTTATATATTTATTACCAAGCAGATTCTGCCAATCGCAAAAGTCGGTCCGTACCAATTTCATTGTAACTTGTCAAAAATATTTGTGTCACTTTTTTGAGGAATTTTCAAAAAAATCAATTTTTATCTCTCACGCGATTCTCTTCGCGAAATTTTTTTTAAATCGTCAATGTGTCTTCGAAACAATGTGTTTCTGCTTTTGCAAATACGTCACTCTAGCTCGCGTGTCAAATTCAACATAACCTCACTGTTTCGACGTGACCTCCTTTCTTCAGTGATTCACATACGTCTTACTTGACAATTTGCAGTCGGGTATATCGACAAGACAACGTGGTTCAATTTTAAATTCTATAAATGTCATTTCGTCCCTTATCGTTATTTATTGCGCAAAAACATCACAATCTCAAAGTAGTGCCAAACGTACCAAGACTATTTATGCTAATTTTAAGTCTTAATTTATGTCCCCCACAACACGAATACTTAAGGGGATGTTATGATGGATAGGATATAGTATGCTAGTCTTTGCGCCATTAAAAAAAGCCTAGCGTGTTAATTCACGCTTATACTTCTTCTCGGTGACACTGAAAAATATGTTTATATCGTGACTACGTGCACTGTCTGGTGGAAGAGAATTTTATTTTTTTTTTCCTTCAAATTCCAAAAAGAAACGCATACGTACGTTTGAGCAAGTAATGTTTGTATATACTAAAAAATGATAACTAATTGATTAATTGCACGATTCAAGACAATCGTCTTTTTTCAAAATTCACACAAACTGTCGTGCAATAATTAGTAAATTCATGTTTTGTCTAGGCCGTCGTATTTTAAAGTGAAGTAATTTGTACGCTTAGGCACAAAATCATGGTAAAATTTCAAAATTTTTCATTTTTCTCTTTCTTCACAATTTTTTTTAAAAGACGCGTTTCAAGAATTCCTTTTTCAATATTTGACCAAGCAGTAAAAATGATAAGGATAAAATATTTTTTATGACGTCATTTTTATTCATGCATTATCCGTCACTAAAACTTTAAATGCTTTTCTCTCGAAGCACCATTCTTCAATCGTGTTGACAGCAAATAAGAAAAACTATACAGCCAATTAGCACGGTCTTATCTTGTCGAAAAAAAGACCAATATCTTTTACAAGACGTAACAATTTTTTTTTTTTATTAAAGTAGAAAACAAATATTCCCAATATTCCTGCCGTTACCGCCTTTTCGTTAATATCGATTGTATTTTTTATTATTAATAATATCGATATTCTCAATGCATTGATATTATTATTCAATATGCACCCTTCCGGCTATGACAACCGTATATTATTTCGTCCGTCAATACGGATCGAATGCAAAAAGGGAGAATTTTTACGAGAAATATTGTATTATTCCTAGCAGCCATATTTCTTCAATTTGTTTTTCTTCTTTTTTTTTCTTAAGTGTCTTCCATTATTTTCAAGTTCGTCTCTGAGAGGGTAGCTCGCAGAATCGCTCTTCTATAGTTCAAAACTCATAAACGTACACAGCCTACTTGAGTGTCTGCGCGAAACATGTAGGCCATTATAGATATCACCGATACCATAAAGTACCAATCAATTCACGTGAAGAAAGGTAGAGAAATGTTTTATGAAAATATAATTCCGCATAGCCATAATTGAAAAGCAGATTGGTTTTTAACATGAAAATCAGAAATAAGAAATATCCTGTAATAAACAATCCTCACCTAACCTAACCTAAAATTTTCAAGTACAAATTCCTATTTTCCGCATGACGCTGTTAAACGCTCTTTAGATAATTGATAATACGATCGATTAAACAGGACGAAATCAGATCAATAAATTACATCGATCAACGCAAAACGAACCATCGAGTATAAAAATATTTTGCAAAAAAAAACCAAGGAGTAACCATACATGACTCAATAAAATTGAAGCATAAAGAAAAAAAAAGAAAAAAAAAGTGATAGAAAAATAAAATAAAATTTTAAAAATCTGATTAAACCGAGGGTAGATGTGTACGCGTAATTGGAAGATTACACCAAATGCTTTCGGCGAGTAAACTTGCCGTCCATTTAATCCGCGATAGCGTATTAGCGTACAAGAGAATAAGATCGTGAACGGAGAGAGTATGAAAAAACTCAGAGGGTAACGAGCAGTCATTGGACTCGGTTTCCTACTTTACCGGTAGTTTACTCTCCATGCGAGTATCGGTCGCGAAGGATACAATTACAAGAAAGGTCAAGCCGAATGATTAAAGCTCGTAGAGCTCGACTCGATTCACAGATGGCGAGTAGTTACGAAATTTTTTTTCTGAAATTCACCACGAATCGTAAAGCCATCGGCTACTACCCGTTTCCTATAATTTCTTCACCCGTTCGGACCCTAAGGATACTTAAAACCCTTAGCACTGGACCAGTCACCTGTCGCTTGAAGAAAATATATGAAAAATTGAAAAAAAAAAAAAAATGTAATATCACCGCCGCACCTTTTCTTGCACTTTTGGCCTCCTAGCGGATTTTTCGCGAAACGCCCGAAGCAAAGCTTCGCGATCTCTTCGGTAACGTATTTCCTTGCCGGAATAAAGCAATAAAGTGACGCAATAGCCGGGTAACAGCTGCCCTACGATATATTGACAAACTTGAACGAGTCTTCTCGATCGAGCTCCTCTTCTATTTTTCTTTCCCTTTTATTATTTTCTACACTTTCCTTCGGTTCGAGGATTTTGCATTCTTTACGTTGGCCGAAAAAAGGGAGGAAGCTGAGAACGATTGATATAAGCGTCAAGGTATACCTATATGCATATGTGAAAACTTGATAAGTCACACACGAGTATATCGTACATGGGTAAAATTTCATAAATTTGACAAATACATAAACGGTCGAAAACATCGAAAATTTTCTTCCTGCATTAAACAGTGAATCGCCGATCCAACTTATGGCACGAGAGTATTCGAATCGATAAGGTATCTCGCTGTTGCTAAGTTCGATAGCGCGGATAGCGAATGGCGAAGCCCAAGACCGAACGATATAGTCGATGCTCGATACCCGATAGATAGGAAACTGTTAGATGAGAATGATTCGAGGCCGTTCCGAATCCCTTCCATTATACGAGAATCACGGTTTCCCTATGCCACTGAGATTTCATTCTATTGAAAAGGAATTCACGAAAATCCTTAGAAACTCGACGCGTTATCAATTTTAATCTTGTTTTCCTCCCTTATCAGTACATCACTGCGAAATCCGACGAATGTGCGATAAAGATTTTTTTTTAATATTAATTTTTTACCAATATCTTTTTCCTGACTCGTAACGGTATTCCCATGCATCTTCTGATGAGACCGAATACCCATAGGCTCCAACCCCTTTTTTTTCATATTTAGGTAAAATATTGGATCTATAATTTTTTTAAGTATATACCAGTGCATTGAAATTGCAACTATAGTCGATATACGATTAACGTGATTAACACGAGGAAAGGAAAGCGCCGAACTTTATTTTATTTTTTAAATTTTTCTCTTTACCTTTCGACGTAAAGTCACGTTTATCGTTTTAGTGATGCTGCGCGGCAATCGAACAGTGGTAAGGTTCTAATTGTGAGACAGAAGTCCTTGCGGTTGGAAGGAAGAAGAGAGATCAAGAGATAGAAGTAGAAATAGAGACTCAAAAGTAGGGGTAGGTCAAGCAGGGCCAGACCAATTACGTTTACAGTGCCGCAGCCATAGCTCTATGCATCTGCAGGTACCCTCTTTAACTTTGTTAACAACCCCCCACCCACCAATCACACCCCCTTTACAAATATTATCGATTATCTCACGTACCCGATTTCCCACCCCTATCGCTAACTTTCAATTTGGGCAATTTGCTCGCAATTTCAAAATCCAAAAAATTCACCCTCTTGTGCTATCGCCGCGCCACTGCTTCCACGTGCTGTGCTATGTCGGGAAGTGATTGTGCGTTATAATTTTTTTTTTTCAATGGTCAAACTTTAAAAATTTTGCAAAAGGGTCACGGTCGAAATAATTTTTGAGTAAAACAATAAAGTCAAAATATAAAATGCAAAGACGTACCTATATTCTTTTAAACTGTTAAATAATTTGAAAAAAAAAACACATCCCTGATGTATAGAAAAAAAAGTCTTGCCATTATTTCTTCGGCGGATTTTACATATAATTCGTTCTGGGCTAATTTCTTACCTTTTATTTCATACAGAAATATTATTTCGACCATTTACCAGCATCGAATGCAAAAATCGTATTTACCAGCGACACGGGCACCTGCTAACACTACCTCGGACGTATCGCACAAGGCTGTTGCGCCAGCGCCCGTTTTCCGGATAATTTATTACGCTTTAATGCAAAATACCTCGCGAAATGTTTCACCGTAGAAAAGGGTGGGCTAGTCTATTGCAAGAAAATTTAGTTTACCCTCAAAAACGAGGGTGAGGAGGGTGTCTACAGCGTGCTTTACTCGGATCTTGAGCGTTCGATGTCGATATACATATACATATGCCCCATACAATGAAATAAGTTAGTTCGAAGAAGAGATCGAAAAATTTGAGAAAAAAAAGCAGATAGCATCGAAAAGAATTTTGAAAAAAAACGGACAAGGAAAAACGACCAAAGTCGGTCCTTTCAAAGAACTTTGAATGACCCGTGCGTCGAGAGTGGTTTTCCGAATGGAAAAAAAAAAAAAGAGGAATTCGGTCCACCGCACTCTCGATGAATCAGGTACACACGACACAAAAGATAGTGAAGCTGATAACATCGAACATCTCCATCAGGCTATATTCACACGTTTAACACGCAAAAATACACACAAGGCACGCACAGATACCCGCGGCACAGAAAACAAAAAAAAAAGAGAAGAAGAAAATAGGTTTTGTCGGAAGAAGTGCAGTGCGCACGTGTCTCTTTGGAAATTGATCGACAAGTCACCAGTGGGAGGTTTCATCGTTGGTCTCCATTATTCATGTAAATTTCCTGCATTTACGATTTACCTTACGAGGAACGATCGAGCGATCGAGTCTAATTAAAATATGAGAGGCCGAAGGTCAGGGCTGTGACACTGAAGAAAAATCTAGGTATCGCATAAGGTAACCTTGACGAAGCAAGTTCCAAAGGGCACTTGAAAAGAGAATTCTCTGGTGCAGTGGCTGGCGAGCAAGGAGGGGTTGGTACCGCTAAGTACGTTCAGCCCTTGTTTCCCGATCCGTGGACGCAGAGCAGAGAGACGGTTGATGACCGATACGAATGACTATGTGCTGTCAGTTAGAAAGTTGAAGTGAAAAAAATATTTTGAAAAAAAAATTTTTTTTTCCAATCCCCATAATTCGTACGGGGCAATCGTTCATTATCGATTGTCAATAGTGTCTCCACGGATCGGTCCACGGCCGAAAAGGTTTAACCGGGGATTTCGAGCGAAGAATTGATGATTTGTCGATCTGATGATCTTGAGGGTACCTGAGCCACACGTGGGCCGGGATGCTCGCAGCTTCATAGCCGTTTCGCTTGTGAGCAGGGCTTTCCATCCGGTCGGCGGATCGCACTTTCCTGATCATTCAACGAACACGATCAGATTGTCGATCCTAAGACGCGAGATCGCGGATCCTATCGATCTCATGTCGATCTCAGACATCGCGAATTCAAATGTATACGCGAATATATAAAAGGTTGCGTGGAGCGATTCCAAGGATAGAAATATTTTTTTTTTAGAAATTTCAAAAATAACATGAAAATTCTAGAATTTCTTTTTTTTTTATTTTATACGAAACATACTTTTCTATAATTCCCACTGTGCCTACCTTTACGGTTTATTATTATTAATTCGGAATGAATCGATCACGTATACGGGATACATACATTGCGGCAAAAAGTGGTATACTTAATATATATTTCGTGAAAAAAAAAATATATATATTTTTTCATTATATTCCATTTATTATATTTTTTTGGAGGAAGTCGAATCGTAATTGGCATCTAGACGTCCAAATAGGCCGTGCGTGTTACGTGTTTCCCGAGGATCGAGAAAAATGAGAGCTTTCGTGATATCCGAGAAGCAATTAGTCAAGTAAGCCCCAATTAGTGTGCTACCCTTAGCCAGTTGTCCAACGTACGCTATTATTAATACAGTCGTATTGTGCGCAACTCGTGGAAATGTTGACCGATCATTTCTTTATGTGCACAGTAAGTACGGATAAAATTGGTTCGAGGAAAGAAAAGCGAAAAAATAAGAGAGAAAGAGAAGCACTGTATTGACCCCGACAGTCGTGATCTACTTTCAGGCCATCCCAAAAGGACATGAGATAAAATTAGACACACTAATGAACGTTACATATTTCAACCTTTTTCCCTCTAATTCTACAACAATGCCTGAATTCGAAAAATTGATAAACGTAAGAATTGTAACAAAAACATTGTACGGTCAGACACCATCGGTACTACGGATAACAAATTGTAGGGTTGCTAAGGATCCGAAAGAATTTTAATAGATAACGGCAATCACTTTTATCTATTTGTTGACCTTGGGAAAAAAAAGGTCCATCGAAGGTAGAAATAATAATGGAGAAATTTCAATAAATTTATGAATCTATTTAAAGAACGATATCTTGTCAAAGGTGAAACGTGCAGTTTCGGTAAATGAAAAAAAAAAAAAAAAAAAGATAACAATTGAAATGGTGAAAAATTTGTAAATGAAAAAAAAAACTTTCATAATAATTTGCAAGATCTGTTAAACGTAGGAATTGAAAAAGAACAATTAGTCCATATCTTAAAGCAAGTATCTTATTAATGATGGCTGCGGATTGGGTAAGTGGATAGTGATTTATCGCTCTCCTAAGTTCTCCTGAATAAACCATCCAGCCCAGAGGGTTGCCAACTAGGGGAGGCTTCGGCTTTCGGTCGACGTGAATCAGCCTAAGCGTACAACTTGCTTAGAAGCTTGATTTTACCTAGTGAGACCAGAGGAAAGAAAATTCAGGAATTACGATACCAAAATAAACGAATAAATACTGCTAAGAATTACTGGCGGAAGGAAAGTGCGAGAATTTTGGTAATTGTAGAAATCGAAAAAAAAAAAAAAATAATAATAATAAAAAGTTAGAACGTGTCATACAGAGAAGGATGCTGCCCAAGGAGCAGTAACAGGAAGCGTCAAGTATAGAGACGGATTGAAATGTATAAACGGAAAAGTCGAATAACCCAGAAAAGAGGAGACCGAGATAGAAATGAAAATAAAAATAGGAAAGAAGAATAGCGTCAGCAGTATACGGTTAACGTATGGCTCCTTTATATGCCAGCCCCTTTTTCCTTATTTCGCAACACGGTCAAGTGGAACCATCGTGTGACGTAAAATAATTTTCACCTCAGTTCAAATAAGTTGCGCGCTGCTTAAAAGGAAAATTGAAAACGGCTGTAAAAAGGCTGAATTCTCGTTGGATCTGGATCTGTTAATTGCTCTGGATTCAGTCATCCGCAAGCTTGACTGGAACGTTAAATTTTACAAAAAATGTACTGCTCTTGCGTTCTATCCCGCTTACGAGGAAAACGTGAAGAAAACCCTCTGGAAGATTGGGGTGAATTCCGGATTTCATAAAAGAGCTGTAATTTGATGACTGCTTCTCATAACCCTTGGGTGTATCTTGTGACAGTAAGTTGATAAACTTTCCGAGTGGATCGTTCGAGGGAGGAAATTCATGTTGATCAGAAGTAACAGAACGTGTAGAGGTATCGTAGAATCAGGAGGATTTTTACTGGGGAATTTAACGTACGTAAAATACGATTATAGAAATGAAAACAAGATTTTCGTTGAATATTGCATTTTAAATATATTCTTTTTATATAACAATTCCCAGTAGAAATTATAAGCTTGTTTAAGCCGTCAAAATCTTGATTTCTTTGATTAATCAATTTTCCGCTTTAAATCTAATCTCGCTTTTACTCCAAGAAATCCTCTACAGGTAGGACTGAAATTTGCGAATTGAAAGACAGCCAGTTCTAAACTTACATTTGACCCTTTAAATTTTACTAAATTTCTTTACTTTTTCAGCCGACAAATATCTGTTAGGACCTCCAGGGTTATATGGGATCCAATATCGATAAACTCAGTTAAGACCTGGAAGGTCATATTAAATTTTATGAAAATCATTTCAAACCCTGATTGTTCTAAAACGGATATATCTACCAGTCTGAGGTTCAAATTTGTACGTCCAAACCGAGATTACAATTTTGAATCTGGTATTATAGGTTTGATAACGATATTTTATATAATGAATACAAAAAATTGTCCAAGGGCAAATTCCAAAATAAAAAAATTTCTAGATACAAAAAACGATTTTCTTTATTTCAACCGTCGAGTGATATTTATGTATTTTCAATATCCCGTTGCTGACGTTATACTTTGAAAAATCATGCGGAGATGCTGAAAATGAAAAAAAGGAGAAAATTTCGCCTTAGCGTTCAAATAAATTTTCAATATCAAGGAAAAAAGGGGATTGAGTATGAAATTGAGTGTTATCGCATAGAATGCATAGTGTGTGGCCAAATAAAAGATGGGCATGCGCGTGGCAGTAATGTTGTTTACGACATTTAACTATAGCGCCGTGACGTCATGGCTCAGGGTACAGGATTTTCCTCCAATTTCATTGGACTCTTCGTCCTCCCTCTAATAACGACTATTAATGAATTTCCTGTCGTATCATCGCATAATCATCCGAGTACACGTGGCGGACATAGTTGGCAATCGCTCCACGTATCGGAAGACGAATTAACGTAAGTCGAGATCGTCAGGTTATAAAAACAGGTAAAACCACGCCCGTAAAAAAGCCCGTAGATTCGAGTCTTATTAATCGCAGGATAATAAAACAGACATTTGAAAAACACATGGACGGCTTACCGAACGGCAGCTCGAAACGGCAGTCTATAAGAAGCGTATGACCAGTTGGAGATTTGGTGCCGACTACTTCGCCACCTCGCATTTCCAATTCCGAATCCAGGCTGACCCATTGTCCCGAACCGTCCTGTAAATATAACAATTTATTGACCTAACTCTTAGCACAGTAACAGGTTTCTCGCAGTCAATGTATGATTCGTTATTTCTGTTCAGTGACTCGTATCATGCCCACGTATCTCTGCAAGCATGGATACACCCTGAGAGGAGAAATTTTCTTCAAAGACGAAGAAGACTAAAAATTGTTCAATCCTAAGTCTTCGTTCGCCCTCGACTTATCGCCGTAGGATTTAAATGTTAACACGAGATCATGATAATAGTCCAGGTCTCTGGATCTGATCTTGCAATAGGTCCAAAATGAAATTTTCATTAATTTTGGTATTTTTCATCAAATAAATTTTTTTTTCTCATAACGGAAAGTCAAAGGATTTTCAACCGACCCAAGGCTTATTCATTTTGAATTTTGGAATTTTTCGCCAAAACGACGACCGTAGGCAAAGGAACACTATTCGATGGAGTATATAGTATGTTTACATGTACATATATGTAAAAAAAGATACGTATAAAGGGTCTACGACTTACACGGCGTAGATACGACTAACATAATTTTTTGGAATCTTTTCCAAAATTGATTTTCAGTTAACGGCGGCCAAATAGTGGAGACGAGGTCGGTCAATAGTGACAACGTTGAAAGTAGATCGTCGCCACGAAGACGCGCCTTGTTATTACGCAACGCAGGCTCGCGTTAGTTAATTGGCCCGAGGCGGGAAAATTTGAATGTTCAAAGCGAATAATCGAAAAGGTGGAAATGAGTTTGTAATAAGATTTTAAAGTGAGGAAAGTTAATCTATCAATTTTATTCGACCTGCCCTTTGACCTTTTCGCGTTATCTTGATTGTATCTATCAGTTTTGGCAGCAGTTGTCGGAATGGATGACTTTTCACAACCTTTTTCGAATATCGTAACAACTTTTAAACTTTCCTCAAGTTCGAAAAGTCCCGAGCATAAAAAAAAAGTCGCCGCTCGACCTTTGCGGAACCTTTTGGCAGTTGAACTTTTCTCAATTTTGATTTTGCATGAAAGCAAGAAACATTCCCCAAGCACCCGTTTCCATTGAATGGATTTGTTTGTTCCGAATATTGCCCAATGAATTATGATCCTGTGGCAAGATGGCGCACGGTCGAGGAGAAAGGGTGAGAAGGTCAGGGTTTCACGACCGCCTTTCGAATTACTCCTTAGCATTCCTTCTGGACCAACTACGCTCTGGAGATAAATGTGTTGTTCAATTTTACACGGTCCACGTTACTACCCCTAACCGAAACCCCTCCAGGAATACAGAGTAATTAATTTCGAGGTACCACCCTGTGGTGTTCTGTGAAAAAAAACCGCGAAGAAGAGGGGGGGGGAGGCAAAAATTTCATTTACCCTCAAAAAGTGCAGAAAAAAAAAGTCTGCGAATTTTTTGATAAATTTTCCAGAATTATGAATTCGTATTACCTGGTTGCAAATGGGGTGGTGGAATGTGTATACGAAGGAGACAGTGAGAGAAGCCAAGAAACCAGTGCAGATAAAAGCACGAACTGTATATTGTATATTTATTTGAAAAATTTCAAAAATCCACATTTAGTGCATAACGAAAAATTTTTTTAGGGGATGAAAATGTGCTGAAAAATTTAACTAAGGAAAAGCGAGAGAGAGAGAGAGAGAGAGAGAGAGAGAGAGAGAGAGAGAGAGAGCCGGTATTATCGTCAGGCCAGGATTAATGACAAGCCCCCGGAGTAAGGGTTACTTTAAACGGAAACGAATGACCTCGAACAGGGGTGGCCCGTTCACAGTCCCTAGACCAGCTAGAATGTATACCTATTATTAGAAGTCCTAGTAAAGCCGATCCTCCGACCTGGCCAATAACTTACCCACTAACGATATCCGTCCAATCACTCGGCGATGATTCTGCCCGGATAATGACGTGGGGTGAATCCGCGTCAGCTATTTTACATGAAATCAACTGCCAGCATCGCGTCAGTCGTCACGCTGACGTTCCCTTTCCAGCAGACCTAAGTTAAAATCTCACGGGAAGCAAATTAGTCCAGCACGCACGTTCGTTCCCCAGATTAGAATCTGTTCCGGCATTCTAATCAGGCTAACATTGAAATCCGCTCGATCTACAAAGACAGACGCAAGGGTTGATTCGAATTTCAAGCCTGGACAAATAAAAAAAATTCGTAGACCAAAAATGGCCATTTTCAGCCCTTCAACCTTAAAACACTAAAATCTTTGTCCCAGATCGTTATAGCATTCTGCCGGAAGTAGATAAGCACAAGGGTCAATTCGGTGGATCCTCGGAACGCGCATGCTGAGAGTTTTAAACAGGAAGACTTTTCCCGCCGATTTTCTTAACCCTAAAATTGCGCAAGAAAAACTAATTTCTCCCGAACCCTTAACCACGTGACCGAAAAAAAAAAGTACGTTCTCCATTACGTAAGTAACGTTCGGGTGGCGTACGTTGTACGAGGTAACAATAACGTGGGGAATATTCCATCCAGGACCGCCTACGTATGACGTAGTGATCTTTGCTCCCAAAGTGGTTAACACTGCGTGGCTGAAAATATGGAGCGGATATTGGAGGATGAACGGCTTCTTCGTCTACTTTCCGCCCACCGCTGTTTGCGTAGAAAGCAATACGGTTACTCTGGATCCTCGTCCGAGATTGCCATCTAAACATTCCTTTCAGAAGCATAACGTCATACTTTGGTATAAAGCTAAGCGAAAGCCGATCTTACTGTATAAGATATACCCCGTGTGACGTCTCAATAGGTATGTGCCAATCGGAACGAGCAAGTAATCCCAAGCCCGACCGGAAATCCCAGACTCACGTATTTCACTATTGGACCTAAGATTGATACCGGACCCAAGTCTCTTTGGGTAGATCAGATTCGGATAATACACTAAACGACGTCGCGACGCTCTGATTACGTTATGACGTGTCAACCAGTACCCGAAGGATTCGAGTCTTGCGACCTCATGATAAGATCACGTCACCAGTCATCCGGTAGTTCGACTACACGCAAAAATACCGTTTGCAGAATTAACTAGGTCTTACAAGCACTTGGACCAGGTCTTGTCAGACTTCAGGAATAGCACAGGTACCCCAGATTCTTTCTTAACGAATATGAATCCTTCTCGGTGAATTCGTCGAGGAGACAGTTTTTGCTTGAAAAGACACGATCGATAAGGGTCGTGCCTCAGTCACGGTCGGAAAGCGACTACCCGAGCCGAGGATCGATCCCGTGAGATTCTTCGGGACAATAATAATTTTAAAAAATATAAAATAAATCACTCGGTCCCGCAGGCACGGTCAACGTGAGACCTCAGAAGCGCTACTGGGTCTACTTGATTAATCGATTCGCAACACGGAGTATTATTCGCTAACTGGTTATCCTGCTTTGCCCTTTCACAAAGGCCTTTTGTTCCAGCAATGTTTACCCTGGCTGGTAATGTAGCGTGCGTCTTTTTTTAAACGAAAAAATGACAAGGCTGGTAAACGGGGGTGGGTGGGATGAGCTCAGCAGAGCCAAGAGTACAGGAAGTCCCAGGGAACAGGATCGACGGGTCTCAATAGCTGAGGACGAGGGGGGTGGTAGGTGCGTGAGAGCTTTGTCAAGGCCCCGAGTAGTTCGTTGGAATGGTCCGTGACGGAGGAGAAAGGGGCAAGGATGAAACTGATGGAAAAGGGTTAGAATTGCGGCTGGTATAGACGGCGATCCGCTACTTGCTACCCACTAGGAGTTACTTGACAAACCTCAGTCAGCGCATTTCTAATACGAATCGAACGTTCCCGGCCGTGTGGATCTCGCGTGTGCGGCTTTATGAATATTTTAAGCCAGACCTGACCCAGATTTTCCCCACGAGATGGAGCCACCGTACCCGTTTCTTCCCATCCTTGCTTGGAGTCCACGTATCTCTCTCCTCGCGACTTCCTGACAAAGACGTCTACTTTCCTACGAAGCAACTCCAGCTGGTCAAACCGGATGTGCCTGAGTGGACCCGAGTCGCGATTAATATTTTCGATAACGATCTCGGTGACAACGTGACTTTTGGTGCTCGGTCGAGGTCGTTGACCTGGAGACGAAGAGAAAAAAAAATGGCTGGCATGTGTTCACGCGTTACACCAATAAAGTTTCCCAACCCCTGCGCCCCTAACGATTCGGCTGTTTCATTGAGCGTCCCGAGTTGGCTTGTTGCCAGGTGACGTCATCGCACGAAGAGGGTCGCGGGGGGTTAAGAGCGATGAGACAGGAGTGCAGAGAGCATGGACGGGTGTTCCCTGGTTTACAGTTGGATCCTCGAGCCAAGCGAAGGACCCGTCACGAACAACGAAATCCTCTGATCTAATTTCTCCAGGAACCACGAAGACGAGGTTGCAGACGAGACTCCGTTCCCACGAGGAAGTAATACTCCAGGAATCATGGAAATGAAACATTCGTCAACCCCGCGATATATTCTCGCCGACCCCGGGGCGTCGGATAAATTCCGATAATCCATCCGTCCCTGGGGAGACTTACTCGATCTTAAGAGCGGATAAGCATGGGACGGTTGAAGCTCTTACGAAAGAATAACAACCTGCCGCTCTTTTCCAATTGCTGCCTTATATTATTGCAAAGCTGAATTCGTTTTGACGGTAGGTTCTTTGGGATTTGGACTCGAAAAAGTTTTCGCTCAACAGTAAAATTTGGACTTGATACTCGAACCTTCTTTACCACTTGCAATTTTCAACCTACGATCGTCTCCTTGGGAGTTTAAGATGCGATTGGTCCGTCGGTAAAACAGGGAATTTAGGATCAGAATGTTGTCAGAATGTCTCATTACGTGCATTGACGGGTTTTACGTGTCGAGTGTGACGTCAGATGAAATAGGGGTAGTGACTGGAATAGGACGGTTGTGGTACTTGACGTGATAAGGCTGAACGGAATCAAGGTTGAGGAATGAGAAAAATAAAGGAATGGACTTCAGGGGCGAAAACGTACACGCAACCCCCTGCCCTTGTTTTGAGGTTGTAGTTGAAATAACGGAAACCAAAACGGTGACGAGGGAATAAGAAGATCGTTTGGTATTAAAAGGGGGGTGTAGAGGTAGGCGGGCGAGTAGAGGGTTGGGATGATTATTAGAGACGGCAAGGCTGAAGGAGGGTGCAGTGGCAGACTGTGTTTAAACGTAGCCTGATATCGACAGGAAGGGATTAAAGAACGAAGTTGATCCCGAGTCGAAAATTTAAGGTTTCCGTCAAACCTTCCAAGGTTGAGCCTATTTTCTTCCTTCTAATATCTCCCCCTCATTTTCCCATCCGTCTTTAACCTCTTCCTCCCTCGCTCGCGATCAGCTTCACCCGCGGTTGAGGGTGGCTGGATTTACCTGTACTTTGTATCAAGTCCGTGGTTACCGTATTTGAGTCACTGGTTCGGAATAACGGGTATGGATAATGATGCGATTTTGAAAAAAAAAATTTTTGATTTTCCATTCGATCACTAATTTTCACTCGTAGTCAACAACAGATCGGATGATGAATATTCTGTGACGAGTTTAGGTATAGGTAGGTCATATTGGTTACGGGAATAATCCAAAGTGATTACGTAGACGATACAGAGTCAGGAAAATTACAGCTACCCAGTCCCATCCCCAGGCAGGCATTGACGTTAATAATCTTAAAATTATCGACCAGACCGCTCCGATTATCGGCGCCAGTCTGAATGAGACGTTTAATCGAGGTCGATGAGATCGTTCGCTTGGTTTTACCCAAAAAATTCCTCATTTCAACAATATATATATTAGACCCTGAGAAACCCCGAAAAAATTAACACGTCATTCCCCGAAAGCCTCATTTTTATAAGCGCTTCGAAACGTCGGGGAGAAAACAGTGGCCAATTACGAGGAGTCTCCTCTAATTCCCAATGAAACTTGGAGAGCAAAAAATAATACTAATTAAATTGCTTAAAGCGAATACGTATTTATCATTGAGGACCCTAACGGCAACGAGCAATTAACATTTTTATATTCGTTATTGCCGACTTCTAGAATGTTCGAGACTCGACGAAACGCACGTTCTTAAATACCTACGGTGAGTATCGGCGCTGCTGAAGGAGCAGCTTTTAATTGATTCCAGAGAAAATGCTGTGCCAGGGGGTCATAATGAATGGGGGGGAAAATGAAGGAAGGGAGCAGGGGAAGGTAAAACGGAAGTAGGATTTGGTGGGTGACAGGAAGGACAGGTGGCTGAGATATGGTTTTCCCTCTCTCTCTCTCCCTCCCTCTTCCCCCCCCCCGAAATTTCTCTCTCTCTCTCTTTCAGTTCGATCCACACTCGCAGAAGATACGTACGTTCAAGAGTGTATTCAACGCTAAGAGGATTTCCTCGTGAAACCCAATCGAGCGAGTGTAAAACACTTTCATCGACTAGCTCGATCGGCTGAGTAATACATGCGTAACCACTAGCTCCACTTTCGTCCAACGGGAACTTGAGTAACTAATAAATAAATGAAAAATGACAAGCACAGCATTACGGCGTGATTGATATTAATAAAAAATAAAAAAATAAAATTATTCATTTTATATTTACGCCACTCACTCTACGTTATTACTGTATGGTAGACTGTATCTGAAGATAACGCAAACGTATAAAGATAAAATATATATATACGTATAATGGATTTGCTTGGCGACGAAAAAAAAATTTGTCCAATTCTCACGGTCCAAATGATTGGTTTATCGTTTGGGGTTCTTATTTAGCCGAAAGTGAAGCATATGCAAGCGTGTCTTCTCTCTCGTGTTCTTGTACCGTGTCCATGACTTCCGGTAGCTGTGTGTTGCTGTTGGTGTCGAGTATGGTGTCTGACGATTCTTGTTGTCTTTTGTCAAGTGGGACTTGGCGTGGATTTGACTTTGTTGTTACCTCGTTCGAGTAGGACACGTCGGGTAATGGGATGTAATGGTAGCCCAGTGCTCGGTCCCACAGCATCCCTTTGCTCCATACCTCGACCAGCAGGCCTGTGTTCACGTCGTTGGTTTCGCTGTGTTAGACATATGTATATATATATATATATAATTACAAAGATAAGTAATTTAACATACTAGATACACGATATATGAGATTATCACGTATGAATGTAAAATGGGGCTAATAGAAAATATGGAAATTTTGAAAATTCTCTCAAATACTTAAAAAAAAAAACGGACCCCTGGGGAGATCTTAAGAATGTTTCTTCGTAGAGCAGAATACGTAATTTTATCGATTTTTCAAATTATCACCCGACAAAGAGATTTTGAAAAATCCACTTTTTTTAGAGAATTTACGAACGGGAATAGGAATAACGTGTTATTAAATTATGATTGGTGGAAAATGACAGTTATTTTCCTATCAGTGACTTCTGATTGGTTCGGAGATTGTACTGAAATTACTTTGAGGATTTTTATCCCTTTTTTAATGGAAAGTTGTAACGAGCTCGAATTCACCCTTGTAACTTTTGATTAGAATAGAATTTAAAATTATATTTTGAATATGGTTCAATGATTTTCAAATGAATATATTATATCGTGCAGAGACATAATCCAAAGTTACTATAATACTCGGTATTGATGTATGGACGTTGCCAACTGAAAATTAAATTACGAACATCTTAAGAAAATCCAAAAAAAATATTACTCTTTAATAAAAAGTCATTAAAATATCAATTAAATTAATTTTTTTTAAATCCACCGTCCTTGTACAGTGACTCAAGAAACGTCACAGTCTTTATTCAATCTTCTCTCAAACTTATTCAAGCTCACTCACAAAAGAAAATCTTGTTCCCAGCATGGATTGGCCCCTTTCACGGTGACTGTGGTCGACTTGACATTCTGCAGCTTCAGCGTGACGTACGTGTTGAATTGTTGCGCTAAAAAAAACCATTGAAAAAAATGGTTGAAGAAAAAATTAATGTCAATAGAAAGAAATACCTTAACAATTCAATTTATCTACTTTTTCTCTCACTCCTGTATATACCGCGTCTTTTCATCGGAATAAAATTCAATCCCGAAATTGATACTTGACGACGATTGGCCGATATGCTCGGTGGGTCTGATAAAAAAAAAAAAATAATAATAAAGAGAAAAAAAGTAGTCAAACGAAAAAGTTGTATATCGACAACGTAGAAAAAAAAATCTGATATATTTCAAGGATACTCGAGACATATGAGCATTGTTCTCGAACCAGCCGTAGAAAAGTACCTACAGGGTGTCTTTATTGTAAACACAATATATCGTCTGAAAGAAGCTCAACTCTGTGAGAAAAACATAGGATCGTATATCATTACCCATTTTATCCCCGCGCACATACTTCCATTTCGAGAGTGTCCTCTCAGCCTTATTCAAAAATATATGTGTATAAATATACGCGCGGTTAGACTTAAAAAGAAAAATACGTCAAATTCCGTTTGACAGTTCGAAAAACTTGTCGCGTTAGAAACAAATAAATAAAAGAATCAGCATGGATCAAATATCGGATGAATATATTTTTTTTTTATTTCAAATTAGCTTCTTATCTATGCTCGCTCGCTGATAGGCAATTTTAATAGAATAAATATAACCGGTACACGTCATACAGTGGATAGCTGCATTTTTATCAATGTATAACGTCCGTACCTCGTTTAAAACTCGTTTTCGCATGATAAACAAAAAATCTACATATCCAGCCATCTTGCATAACAGCATAATCTATACTACAAAGAACAAAATAAATATACATATAGATATGCAGAATCTCGACGTCACGCAAGGGTAACGTTTCGCACGCGAATCCATCAAACCGTAAATAATAATTGACCAGCCCGATTGTCACGCTTGTTTGGCATTGTTAAAGAATTGGGAACAATCAATTAATAAGAATTTACGATATTACTTTATATACACGTAGTAAGTGCCAGTGCAATATCTAGTTGTATCATTGTGGATATTTAAGCAACAAATTTTCATTGGCATCGACAGAAATATTTTCGAAAATTACCATTGCGATTATAAATTTCACTAGTTTACTTAATCAAACTTACTAGAATTGTCGTAATAGTCACTAGATATTTCTCACGTCCAAATACTAACCACTGCGCTAGAAATTACTATACATTTTTCTCCGTGATTATGCATACGTCCAAAATTTCAATAAGAATCGACCTCACAAATTCTAGAGATTTTATGTCGTTCGCTGTTCACGTAAAATTTATTGTATACGAAATCACAAGGTTTTGCTCATTCATTTTCCCTTGTCCTATAGAAACAATTATTTTTTTTTCTCTCTGTCAAAGGATAATATCGTAGCGAAACTTCCGCGCTGGAATAAAAGTTTCTCTCGTGTCCGCCAAACCATTAGTTGACGATCGTCAGTATTACGTGGAATAAAAGTTATTCGACGGAACGAAGCTAAACTTATTTCTTGATTACGCCAGAGTCTCTTAGAGAACAAGAATATTAAACAATTTGCTGCTCGCGCATGCGCCGGTTTGAAAAAAAAGTCTGACTGAGACGGTTTGTTATACTGAACTATTTGGGAAGCTAATTTTGGTTTCGAAAGAAAATGATTGATTTGAGATAATGTTGTTATTGTTAAAGAGAAACAGGTCGGTTTAGAAAGGGACTATTTCGTTAAATACGTTAAAATCGTTGTTGGTTCAGAACTAACGTGGTATGATTAAGAAATATTCGATATACGGAGGAATGAAATAACTGATTTGCGAAAGAGCTGATTGATTCGAAGATACTTTGATTAACTTTGAAACAGCAATTAGGCTGGATTTGGAAAATCGCTTGCGTGAATTGTTTGCTTGGTACGTAAATTGCGCATTTCGTTTGTGATTGTTTTTGGCCGATTACACCGAAACGGTTGGGTTAATCGGACAAAAATTCCCAGTTTTGGAAAGCGTTGGAAATTTTCCACAAAATGAAAAAGAAGTTTAATTAAACTCAATACATAACAATACAATTAACTATATTGTTATAGCATTTGTAATATATGAATATACAAATAAATGTAAAAGCATCTGACGTACAGCCGCCTACGTCATAAACACTAAAGTAACTACATACCCAGTCATTCAGCCAGAATACCACCTGAGTTTTCACCATCTGAATGAAATGGGGTGCGGCTAACTTCAAGCGATGGCGTTTGTGCTGAATAACCCGGTACATAAGCATCTCAAATTTATCATTCGAAGACCAAAGACATACTGGGGCATTCAAACATGAAAGCTAGAAACTTTTTTTTAAACTGACTTTTGAATTTTCAGCATTGAAATTCTAGCCTAATCTAATCAAACAAAGACTATTCAACATCACGAGCCTGTGTATGTAGTATTACAAAAATTTTGAAAAATTACGAGCATCAAATTTTCCGAATATAAATTTAATATTTAATACCATACCACCAAAAATTCAATTGCACTCTAAAAATAGAATCGCTTCAAAAATCTTTTCCTCGATACAAAATAGAGCGCCTATTTAAAATCAGTCCCTAGTTCTGAACCAAATTTCAAATATCTCCCAAGCCAATTTCCATTATCCCAAAATATATTTTTTTTTCTCACCATCACCTCCCTATAACCATAGCTAAAGATTACGGCAGATCCAATACACAATTTACCCTATCTCCAAAAAAATGTGTATATATGTATACAGAACATTCTGCGTGAATTGACAAAGTGGAAAAAAAAGTCCAGGACGAAAAAAACCTTTTTTAAGAAAAAAAGTAATTACTTAGTTCAACGAGTGCCGGATTTGTACGTCAAGTATCCATCCGGCCGCTTTTTTTCATGCTATGATAAAAAAAAAAATAAAAATAATGCGACAAACCTTGGACCCCGACGAACCTCGCCTTCTTCACTGTAACAGAAAGAGAAGAAATCGCATTATTACAAGATCTGTTTCTGATCGTACATTGTCGTATCGCGTAATACAAATTTTTCAAGCACGATCTACGTATTGGAACATATTTAACGTTCCTCGCATAAAAATACCTCGACAAACAATTATTATCGTGTCCGATGACATTGATCGATCTGTTGAAACGACTGAAAAATTTATTCGAGTTAGACTACCGATTAAGCACGTTTTAACAGACATTCTTTAAAATGCAATTTCATTCGGCTTCTCTCCAGAGTTTAATTTCAACTGGATTCGTAATTCCCTGTACATTTACCTACTCTCCCCACCTTCCCCTGTTATTTATCACGTCCTTTCGATTTTTTGTTATCACCTGCCATTCAGCATGTATTTTTCTTCGTATCATTTGTATTGCTTCTACTTATGTCGATGACGCCATTTTTTCTATTACACACGTCGTTACGCACGGAAGAATAAATATCTGTTACACTTTTTTTTGGCCTACAACGATAAACCCATTTGCTGCGTAATCCAGTACCCCCTGTACACTCAGATTTCTTTCTTAATTGACTATACAAGATTCCTCTCGCTAACACTATCAGAATTTACTTTATTACATTACACACTAATTTTCAAACTACGAACCCTCCTGTATCCACTTAAAATTTAATATCGTAAAATTAACGTAATCCTTAAAAGCGATCATAACCTAATAACCGTGCCAGCCAACGTTTGTAACGTACGTACTTAATGCACACACGGTCTGTATATGTACATGTACACAGTTACGTATGTGATTTAAAAATTTTTTTATTTTATTCGTCGCCCCTATCCTACCGATTCAAGTTATCCCAACAGCTATGTGAACTTAGCACCCGACTTTGGAAAATCAAATTTTTTTTTATAGACCTATAGATTTAGGTATGTAGTTGTTTGTAGTACCAATTTTTTCGTTTGTAGTAGACCCAAAAAAAAGTTATAGCATCATAAAAAAACCCCATCCACCGACTTTGAAAAAAATAAAATCTAATCACTGATTCTTGCAGAGAATCGTTTGTAGTTGATTGTAGTGAAAGAATTTCCATTTGTAGTAGCATAGAAAAAAAGTTAGAAATTTTTTTTTACTTCAAATTATTTGTAGTCGTATATAAGTAGTAGCTTCGTTTCGTTTGTAGTTGTTTGGAATGACATTCTTTTGTTTGTAGTTACTACAAACAACTACAAACGAAATAGACGTTACTACAAACAACTACAAACAATACAAAGGTACTACAAACGAAATAGACGTTACTACAAACAACTACAAACGAAACAAACCTACTACAAACGAAACGAAGCTACTGCAAACGAAATAGGCGTTACTACAAACAACTACAAACGAAACAAACCTACTACAATCGAAATAGACGTTACTACAAACAACTACAAACGAAACGAAGCTACTACTTATATACGACTACAAATAATTTGAAGAAAAAAAAATTTCTAATTTTTTTTCTATGCTACTACAAACGGAAATTCTTTCACTACAATCAACTACAAACGATTCTCTGCAAGAATCAGTGATTAGATTTTATTTTTTTCAAAGTCGGTGGATGGGGTTTTTGTATGATGCTATAACTTTTTTTTGGGTCTACTACAAACGAAAAAATTGGTACTACAAACAACTACATACCTAAATCTATAAGTCTGTAAAAAAAAAATTTGATTTTCCAAAGTCGGGTGCCAAGTTCACATAGCTTATCCCAACGAGACTGATAGCACCTACTGTCGAGTAGGAAATTTAACTAAAAGAATGTTCAGTGGGGTAATTAATTTTAATAAGATTGATTAAATTATTTTTTTCAATCACTCAAGAAAATCCAGGAAGGAAAGACATTATTTTTCCTTTTTATCGCTTTAATACAATTTTTTTATTGTCTTGTGATAACGACAATTATTATTATTGTTCTTATCAATAAATTTTAATGGTCTTTCCTGTTAGCAAGTCGTTCATTTACATTTTATGAATTTCCACGAGGATAGAAAATCCAGTTAATTATTCGATTTGTTTCGATCATGAACTTTAATAATGCTAGACTTATTGGGAAATTCATCCATTGATTACACAGAGAAAATGAGGGTCGGCAATTTTAATTAGGAGTACAGAGAATTCTGTATGCGCAGTGGTAGAAGTTCATAGTACTTTGGAACCAGTACGGATTTCTACCTCTGCTTCTAATCGTCGTATCATCATTACGACAACGCATTGTAATTACTTTGACATTTTAATGTCTTCCTTTCAATACTTATTCACGTGTTAAAGGCAAACCTTAACCCGTAACTACACGCGGTCTCAAAGACCTAACCAATCTTACGTTTAGCCCACCTGCCAAATTTGTCTCTAAGTAAATTTTTAACGAACTCAATAAAATCTACTAGATAATTATTGCTTGATAATTGTTCATTAAATTTGTTTAAGCTAAAAGAAGAGCGACGTAAAGCTCTACTTTTGATCTATTCTCTTCGTTTTAGTAGCCCTACAATCGACCTCCACAATTTGAGGTCTCACAGAGCTCAGCTTGTAAATTGTGTTCCTAGAGTTGGACCTGTGTAGTTGAGGGTTAAAGGGAGGATAATATTCATTAGTTATCCCGTCGGCTCCATTTTCTCCGTGTACTTATTGAAAAATCAAATCATTTCCATGACTTCGTAAAAACGATAGCGACAGCAAATCAGAAATAAATTTATGCAAGACGCATCGTATCTTTATGTGTATAACTATATTCTATGCCTTACTCATACCTGCATTACATAAAATGTCAATTCTTATTCCTCACGCATATCATCACTGTTTACATTTTAATTTTACGAGAAACTTATTTTGGGTCACAGAAACGGTCCTGCTTTCTTCGAATATTCCATATGAAAAAAAAAAATTGTCTTTTACGAACTTTCGTAATCATAATGATCACGTGTCACCGTCCCTCTCCATACCTAACCTATTTTTATAACTTTCATAATATTGGTTTGGCATTTATGATTCCGACGCCTTCATGGAGAAATTAATGTCCTGCTGCTTATTGTATATAGCGATATATATACGTAGCTACAAATTGTCAATAGAAGATAAAAAATATGTGCAATATAAATAACAATTACGACAAGAATAAAAAAAATGAATAACCTTAAGCCACGTGCGTTCCGTATAAAAGAATATGTGACGTCATTAGAAATTTCTTGCACTCGGAAACTGGTATGAAAATTTTGAGGAATAAAGAAAATGAACTTCACCCCAGCGTCTTGACGGAAGAGTGGACGCGAAAGAACACGAAGTAATTGAGGTCAAACATCCCTTAACACACTGACCCTTCTCCATCTTCAGTGCAAGTTCCTCGCTATAAAATTTCAACAGGATTATTCGATACTTCGTTATTACACTTTTTCATTTTTTTTCGTATCCCTTTTATATTTCTTCTTTGCCTTCTCGAATCAACTCGCTGTCGCATATGTAAATCCGTCTCGCTATGTTCCGGCATTTTATTCTTTGAACCTTCCAGATAAAGGTAAGTGCCACACGTGCACGAGTCTGCACGCAGACAGTCTGTATACACGATTGCAATGTAAATTCTCATGGCGGATTACAAGGATACCTTGAACCACTCTCGAGGGCTACCCTTTTTGCACGACCATAACATACTCTGAGGCCTAAGCATAGTACAGTTTACGGAAACAGGGACCCAAGCTATTTCCCCAGCATCGTTATACACGTGTTATATAGAGACGATAGAAAATTCAATAATCTTTCAGTTATCTGTTTAAAGACATTCTCGGTCCTCGAAAAATGTAACATGCTTTCCCAGCATACGACAGTTTCATGGAACTTAAGGATAAGTATGACTAAACCAAGAAATTCATTCTTCGTTTACTTCTTTTAGCATCTGGAATTACAGAGGAACACGTGACTACACGTATATACGAGCGCACTAGGGACTCGCAAAACACATCGTACGTAGTCTATAACGGAAGAGAGAAACTTTACGATATCGCCGTGTGACGGCTATTGATAACCGATAATATTTTACCGGTCCACGTGTCATAGTGTTCTCTGCTCTATATGTCCTTCAAAGGTCACGAAGCATTGTGCGCGCTTGCATTTGCCTCCTACCTTAACCCCCCTCGCGTCGTCGTGCAATACGCCAGGCAATAGAATCCCTTCTTGGAAACGCTCGAACGGTTACTAACACACAGACCACATCTAGGAATCCTGAAAGGCAAACGAGATTATTTCCCGAGATTGTTTCGTCTACGAAAACTACTGAAATTTTCCAAGCGAGACGTATATTATTATCCACCCATCCGTAAAGTCACGAAGCGACGAAGCCGCATTTGAGAGAACGAGTAGTACAGTAAGGATCTATTTGGTGGCGCAGCGAGCGACAGTGGCGCTCTCTGTGGAACGAGAAAGAGAACGACGATGCAACGTAACGTCAATGTCAACGGCAAAAGGAAAAGCAGCCTTAACGCTTGGCGTTACTCTTCCCCTCTTCTTTACCTACGAGCGACTGGAAAACAATGGCGCCCACGTGTCAATGTGGACGTGCCGTGAGCTCCTTCAACGTGGCGACGTCGGGTACGAGACCAGTGCGGGACTATATTGTAGGTTATTGTACGCGAAAGTCGTTCGTGTGCTCGCGTATGTGGATACGTGTATAAGGATCGCATCGGGGATGGGAAATGGGGATGAGAAAACGGTTTCCAGCCTTGATTTTTATATGACACCCCTACTGAACGCCTGCGCATTTACACATAGGTATAGTATAGACGCACTTACGCTTACTACTCGTTGACGTCGTCATCCCTCTTGTCAGTGTTGCGCTCTTTCTTCCTCCCTTACTACCTCTGCTATACTTTTTCATCCCCTGATACACACACTTCCTCTTCTCCTGCGGCAGCGACCCTTCAAAAGCTATGGCGAAATGGGTACACAACGGGAACTGTATTACGGCCGTGTTATTTATAGACTCTATATTAGAAGCAATATTCACGCGAAGCGAGTAACACGATATTTTATCGTTTCTTTATCGCGAACTGGAGGGGATGATCAGCTTTCTTAAATCGACTCGCCACCCCGGAATCATCCCTTGAATATCAGCAGGGGATATAGTCTACCTCGATCTTTTGCGTATTAATGTTTTGACGTTTTGCCATTTTTTTTTTCTTTTTTTTTCCATATACAAAGGACCACCGCCGACGCTTGCTTTTCTTTCTTTAACCATCCCCTTCGCTTTACTTATTTGCTGTCATCCTTACTATCACCGTCAGCACCATTGACGTGCCCTAGTACTAGTCTCTATTGCCAGTTCTCGATTGTGGCGGACGTCATTGTGCGAAATGTGCAAAATGTGGGGAACGGCTGCTTGAGGGGCAGGAGAGGTAAATGGCGGTATAATAAATTCTAAAAGTCATAAGGAATGAAAATCCATGTGTGAATATGGCGAGTGCACGGCTCGCAGTTTCGAAACTGAATAACTCGTTTACGCGTTAGCAGTAGCGAAAAGTATTGAACAATTCTTTTTTTTTACTGTATTTACAAAATTTTTGAATTCAGATAAATAATGATTCTTCTGAAATAAAACTTTTTTATCTACTACATCAATAATGTGAAAAAAAAATATTAATCTTGTATCTCGCGTGGGAATGGGCATAATTAATTATCCATCCGCATTGACGATGCTTAACGAGCTTTTTTCATTTTCCTTGATAATCCGAACCGCAGCAATTCGTAACGTGTGTCTACCACATGCTTATGTATATCATATACTATATATAGATCCAGAGCTGTTTTTAGTTAAATATAATAATTAATAGTTCTGTTAAATTTACTTCGCGAATGAATTCTTTCTGACATATTCGTCGACCCTTGACCGATGTGGAAAACAGTTTATATACTTTACAGTAGCGTCGACATGAGTTCGGGGGCCCTACGGCATCATTTAAGCGTTAGGGAATCGGCAATGAACTTTTCAAACGAGATACGATTGATGGTCATTACTTTTCACTAAAATTACATAAAAATTTTTTAATTTGACTTTGATAAGATAAAAATAACATTTTTACCCCTCCTGTTACATTCATTTTTATAACCCTGTTCCAGTATTTTCATTGATCGACAATAATCACGTGATCTTTCACGGCGATCTGATCACGGAAATTTTTGGGTGCCCTCAAAGAGCAGAGACTGAACTTTGACTATATATCACGGACACACTTCACTGTGTATTAAATCAAACAATTCCTTCGTTGATAACATCGCCCCAGTCTGTTCCGCTATTCGGTGATTCGATATTGAATTATTCAATCACGCACGAATGAGAAATATATATCGATTCCTAAATTGATAAATAAACGATATAGAACATCGTGTTACATTATCCAACATACAGACTGACGTCGTATCAGGTAAATAAAATTTCACGACAGTCAATGGTGAAATAAATGAAATTTATCCCACGTGTTTTAATAGATAATTCACTACCCTTAATTTCTTCTCTCATAATTTTTTCACATTTATTTCCATTTTTTCATAAATCCATCAGTAACATCAAAATTTTCCTTATCCGATTAAAAATCCAACTCGATATTAGAGACTACTAGAACAGTGATAGATATAGATATACACATATATAAACACATAGCCACAATTTGTTAACATAAGGGCAACAAAAAATTTCCTTATGTCAATTAAAATCTTGACTATTCTCATCGCTTTCATCACCCAAATTTCATCCTAAAATAATTTTGCCCAAATAGAATTCTTATCCATAATATTATATGTCAAATACTCCAAGTGCTATTTCATGTCTATGCGAAATTGAAAGTAACCCAATTCAATTTTCCATATTCGATTACTTTGATCATTGACAGTGTATAGTACTTCTAATTTCAATTACAGCATCCCATCTAATTAACCCAACGCATTAAAGAAGCAAACAATTTTTGTACCAGTCATTACAGTATCGAATATAGGTTGTGACGTGGCATTTCGACATGCACCCCACAAAATGTAACATTCTGCAATTTCCGGCTACATTGTGGGGCCCTATGCGTGGGGAAGGGATTTCGTGGCGTTGGACTGTATATTATTTGTTGAATTTGTATTTATTTCCCTCGTGGGAACGTTTTTTTTGTGTTTTATATTTTTCAAGCGGATCCGGAAGGATCTTTTCAAAATTTGAATGCTGCGGGCCCCGAGAGTGCCAACCACGGGCCTGGTGGAGCGCGCTGGCGAGGCGACACGCCAGCCAGACCGGAGCACACACCCTAAGATGCCAGCTACGCGGAACATTCAGCGAGCGTCTCCCCGATCCAGAGGGCATACGGAAGTTGCAGTAACGGCCTGGCGCCGTCCATCGAGGGAGCAGAGGTGGATGTGATTCCCACCTCCCGAAAATATCAGTGCAGCCATCCCAAACACGAAAGATGCCAGGATCTACTTTATCGGAATCGAAGAAAACAATTGAAGATCGCGAGCGCTCTGGCGAAGTCGATGGGTCCGCCAATCAGCTTGGCCTAAGGAATGTATTACAGCGCGCCTCTTGGGAAGGTTCCCGATTTTCGAAATTCTTAGCGTCACTCACGGTGTGGCCGAGCCTAGGAACAGACGTGTTTTCGTCTGATAAACTTTGTATAGTCTCGTATTGTTTTGATCTAGCTTTGTCAGATTTTTATAGTATTGTATAGTCTACCGTGCCGTTTTGCTACCGCTTGAGGAACCCAGTATCAAAGAGATTGTGTCTTGGGGATATCTGGAGCGACTAGGAGGGCGGTGAGTGACGCTTTTGTGAGTTGACCATATTTACGTGAATGAGAGATAGACCGTGACGCAGGTCGTGCCTTACGCATTCCCGATCATTATTGTATCCGCGGATTGCTCATCGGTGGCGCTCTGGAGGATCGGTGCTATTTAATATCGTTTATG
The DNA here is from genome assembly GCF_000341935.2 of Cephus cinctus. NCBI lineage: Eukaryota > Metazoa > Arthropoda > Insecta > Hymenoptera > Cephidae > Cephus > Cephus cinctus. The sequence goes on from NW_014333601.1 coordinate 227,236, forward strand.
GGTCAAATGTTGGTTTTGCGTTACCGCCGATACAGTCCACGCCTCGCGGAGTCATTTCCTTAGCGCAAGGATATCGTGAGTCCGTTAGCACTCGTTAACGTTAAATTCTGTATAATATCCTTTGACTTGTATATTCTGTGGGGAATGGGGTATAGCGTGTACTTCCGTATAATATGAAGTACGATGTATATTTTTGTAGAATATTAAGGTCCTGTAAATTTGTAGATATTAGTTTGCCAATAGGTCTTCGGGACCGACAGCTTAAATAATTCCCTTGGGGGATCTACGGTCCCGTTCTGCGTAAAGCGTGTATATTCTGTATAGGAACCGTTGTTCCATTTCTTCCCCTTGTGTATTTTGTTCAGGAACCGTTGTTCCATTTCTTTTTCTTATTGTCTTGAATAAATCAGGCCAGATTGTGGTTCCGTATTTAATTTTGAAAACTTTATTGGTTATTCGTTGTAGTTTTTGAGAGCGAACCTCCCTAGATTTCAGATTGCGTTTATTGTCTCCCAGACCCAGGACCCCACCGCATAACAGCTGGCCAGGGTGTCCTTAGGAGACAGCGGTGTAACTCTGGTTATACCTGGCGCCCAATAATTTAGTATTTTATTAATTATTTCTCGCGGTGCCATTTATTTGTGCGTCACCGTTAAAAACTGTCGTCACAAGGTATACTAAAAATTGCTCGTATATTTATATACTTGAAATACTTATAAAGAATGTCTTCTACTTCACTTAAAGACAATCCCATCGTTAATATCAATCGACTTGACACTTATTTTCTGCCTACTATTTATCGCGATAACGTGCCCTTTGCTTTACGAAGAAATTCGACCAGGTAATAGAGATGTGGATTGGCTGAGTGGGCGAAATGACGGGTGAATTGATCGGGGAGGAATTTACGTTGTTTGAACATAGCAAACACCGTCGGCACGCGACAGTTTAAACCGATCGGTTCTTAAACCTTCTCAGTCCTGATTCTCTTGCCGAAATAATTTCCCTCCCAAATGTTTGGATACCCCGGTATTAAGGTCGATCTCGAACTTCACAGTCACAAAGAGCCAACGATAAACTTTGACCCAATCGAAACGTCTCGTATCTGTAAATTCTATAGAGTCCAAAGGATACGTCACAAAGGATCACTCGTCCACCTTTATTCGATATCCTTTGTCCGTCCATCTTTTTCCTCCATCTGTTTCAATCGTTTGACATTTAATTCTCTCGGAGCCAATACAGGCATTATTCGGCAAAATCTCATGAACATCGGAGCGATCTACATTTAAAATCACATTTTTCTCAAATCAAATTACGATTTTCGGGACGAACCTTCAATTAATTTTTTATTCTCTATACGCCTCCCGTTTGACTTACACAGAGTCGGTAGGTCGGGAAAGTTTCTGGGGGGTCGCCGAGCCAAAGAAATTCTGTCGAGGGTAGCTGAGACTAAGGGTGACGGAAGTTAAAGTTTTCACTACCCTCACCCAGCGAATTAGTTCGACCTGGAGTGGAAGAGGGGAAGTAAAAAAACAACCAGACCTGTTTGGCCATTGCTATTAGTATACATGTAGTTATAGGTGACTGCGAGGTACAACTACCCCTGCATCTAACCTCTCTATATCTAATGTAAGTATAAATATCAACCCCTGCTTCTGCCGTATCCACTAGTTGGGAAGTTATTTTAGTGGATCCCGTCAACTTTTCAGGGAAGACGGCAACTTTTTGCAATTTTCGAACAACCTGTTTTTCCTTTATAGCCGGCAATTCAATTATCCTGGTACTCTACGATTTCATGAATAATCTCTCTGGATATAATGAATCCTCGATCCGCTATAGTTGAATGCCATTTGAAATAAATCCAAGTAAATCTTGTCGCGATACTAAATATCATTTCGACGATAGCCTAACGTCTCGCTTAACCAAATTGCTGGATTTACCTTTTAACGGGATGTTAAAATCTTCAAGCCCCCTCTATGTAAGATCCATTATTTTGATTGGATCCTGAATCGGAGAATGAAATTTCGAGACATTCATCGTAAGAGACCTTTTTTTTTTACCTCGTTAGATTTTCGTACAATGATATTACAATTTGCGATATCTATTGATATTTTGACGATTCTGTGATAAAATTCGAATTTGCATGTTCATCGATTAATGAAAATTATTGGTATAGATTTTTTGAAATAACGATGGTCACGTATCTCGTGCAACGCTGCTCCGTACCAGCCATTATGCTCGTTCTTTATATACTTTCAAATGGGAAATTAAATATATATATAAATTATTTCTTTCTCTTGCTCACATGATATTTTTGAGACATCAAAATAATATGAGGTGAAAATATAATTTTTTGGAAACCAAGTCAATCGACAGGTATATATTAGAATTTGTAATGATATTAATTTTTTTTAATGCTAACTTATAATATAATTAATTTCGAAAAAATTAATATATATTTTATTATACAACATTGTATGTCAAAAGTATACTCATTATGAAATTAAGGCTTTTAATTGGAATATTAAATAAGTTCTGATATAAATATTGTATAGTTCATTTACCCAATGTTATTCCCAAGGTATTCGCAGTACACTCGCTTTCAAAATGATTCACCTACAATGTTCCATCTACTTGAGGTAATGACTTTACTCTTCTTGTATCTTTGAAGATGCTGAGGACCGTATTAGAGAAAAGAGAAGAAGCTAATCTCTTTGCCACTGCCCCTGCGGTACAGTAGATGATAAAATAATTTTGATCATGATTAAAATTTTTAAACAAATAGTTATAGAATTAAATACGGCATAAATAATTTGTATTATAACGTGAACCAAAGTATATAAACAACACGTATAAAATGTAATTATCGTTGTATTCATTAAATTAAAGTAAATATTAAGGAGTAAACATTAAAAAAAAAAAGACTACTAGTTAAATATTTCATATTTAATATTACAGCGTTTTAAAAAATCAAACTCACTTTCACTAAGGATATATAAAAATTATTCAAGAATTAAAATAAAAAAATTTTTTCTTATACGTTAGAGGAAAGTGACCAAATATGGAATACCATTTTGTTCTTGTGGCATAAAAAAAAACTATCATGAATTAAAGACTTTTAATTATAAACACAGTCAGTCATACATTTAGGCTTATCTTAGTCACAGTCTTGTGTTTTAATATTAAAAAACATATTTTTTTTAATCAAAAAATGTAAGTAACAGAATACTAGCTATTTATGGAATAGATACCCAAATATGGAATATGGAAATGAGACACAAAGTTTCTCAAAAAATTAAAAAAATAAAAAAAAACAGTAACGTCTTTTTATAAGAGATCTTGAGACTTTGGTCAAAAATAAAAGTAACTTATTCGGTTAAAATTAACTTATTCTACTTGCAGAAATCACAAACCCAAGTCTCAATCTCTAAATCTCTCTCTAATCCAATATTCCATAATTAGGCACCCATTGACTGTCCATATTAGGCATTTTAGAAAGACTCAAACTTGCCGTCGCGTTTTACAAATAACAATACCTACGCAATAAAGACTATCACAATTATCAATACAAACATCAATACAATACGCTAAATGTATAGAAACGTTATTCTTACAAATTACCTAACGAAAAACACTTATTTTCTACATAGCTTGAAAAGTTTGTTGGCACCGACTAATCAAAACACTGTTGCCGGCTCTACGGCGCTCGCTCGACTGCCGAGATAAACTGAGTGCAACACTAAAGTGAGTAAGTGAGATAGAAGATGGTCGCGTATTTCGTCTTGAATTGATTGTTTAAGAGAAACAGTGGTATTCCATATTATGGATATGATTGATTGATTGACACTTGATTTACATAATTTTGAAAATTCTCGATTTTCTTTTTACTACCATCAGAGTCGCCTTACGAAATTCTGTTGAGTATCTAGATATTGCTGTCTTCCACATGAATTACGTGTACCGCGTTAAGGAGCGATAACAAAGTTTGAAACTAAGTATAAGGTAAACTTTATTATCCCGAATAGCTTCAACGCTTTTAATATCTAAGTGTGTCAACTTGCCATAGTATTTGACATTGAATGTATTTTTCTTCTTCAGTTGGCACTGCAAGCTATTTAATACGTAACATAATTCTTTTGTATACATATAGTATGCAGGAAGCATGACACACTTTTATGGATATATAAATTTTTTGTGTATGTTTGTTTGTGCGTCGATGTATGTCCTATATAAATGCACAAAGCAGTACTGTGTTAAATGTTGAACACTGCGTTTAGTGATTATAAAAAAAAAGAAACGATGAAATTCACTTTGACAATTCAGACGTGCGAAATAACTTTGCATTTTTTATAAACCGTTATCGTTCCTCAAAAAAGAAGATTGTAGGGAAAAATAATATTTTCAATAGAAATCAATATTAAATTTATATAATTAATGTTTCATGTTGTGCATTATAAAACGCTTATGTATATCTGTGTGCAATCTTTAATTAATCAAATAAAATTTCTTTTTGTTAATTTTCAAAATAATAAATTTCACTTCAAGTTGCCGAAGCCCAAGTATTCTTCTTTGAACGAAACTATTAAGAATTATCGATGCGCTGCCCAACGAAGCGTTTTACCAAAATTTTATTGTTCAAAAATTTTTTTGTAATTAAAAACTTACACTCGACCAACTGTTAATTGCAAATATGCTATGTTGTAAGTAAAAGCAAGGTAATTAGTTCAATAAAACCACGAACTACGTTCCCATGTTCGGGCTATCAGTAACGATCACGTAACTCTATCAGCTTTGTTGCTAGAACATAGGGAAGGGATACATAAGGGAGGTTCGATAATTCGATAAACCTGATGCACCACCTTGCATGCAATTAACCCCACGCCCTTCGTGCGATGCGAGTGGCCTCACAGGAAAATCAGTAGCTAAAGGCCGAAGGGCTTCCACTTCACGTAAAGGTCGCAGCGTCAGTTCATATTCAATTATCGACGTCATTAATGGCCAATAAGTTGCGTCCATGTAAAAAGAGTAGAAAAAAGATGTCCGAGACATCATAAATTTTCCCGTGTTATTCCCTATGCTGTCTCGGACGCCATTCCCCTAGAATCAATTTCTAGTGTAGTGGTTAACCAGCTTCTATAAATCGGTACAAAAATAAATAAAATATCGAGCATCAAAACAAAGTGGTATTTCAATGCGTTCGATGATCAAAAATTAAATAAAAATGTACAACGCGCATTATAACCAGAGAAAATTACGAAAGTACCGAATTGATTTGGTAGTGAAGCACAGATGTCAAATGAAATTCCAAAAACGATTTATCACCCTGAAAAAAAAAAAAAAAGTGAAAGGGAATATCGTGTGGGAGCAATGAGTCTATGATTAATGAAGTGATTTCGTAGTATGCGTGAGAATTGGAAAGGGGTACATTCTCTAGAGACATCGGGAGGGAGGGTCCAGGGGTAGGTCGGATGCTGGAGTGTACTGCCGATACTGATATTTTTTTTTAGTCAGAATCTAATCATCCCTGGACGATTAATCCTTGACTAAAAATACTCCCGTCGGGTCATAGACGCATCGCTAATCTGATGGAGACAAGACGCCTCGGGTCAAGACCAAAGTCCTGCTTGGACTCTTTTTCGGTCTTCTCGATAGGACGCGAACAGGATTTTTAAGTTTTGCTTCGGGTGTGAACACGAAACAAATAGGCCTCGGGTCAAAAGAACGAGATCAGACTCATTAGGACCTATGTATGGAAGGATGAGACCTGGATCGGACTAAGGAAAACGAAATCAGACCTACGAGGACCGGAAGCAGTGCTTGTGTTTTTACTCGGGTTACGGCTGATCAACAGGATCCTCCCACTATGGTATAGCGCGATGATCATCATCGTCATCATCATATGATCATATGAGTGGCCATGAGAAGACTGGCGATAACGATAAGGAATAGAGACACTTTCTGGAAGGTGATTGAAATAATTGTAAAATACTTTACATTAGAATATAAGGTACATACAAGCCTGGCAAGTTCAGTTCCCGAGTATCCAAGTAAGCCGATATGTCCGAGGTTGGTCACCTGAGCATGGGTCGGTTTACGACTCGACGCAAATTTAGATCTTCGGTATCCTTATTAGAGGACGCAAGATCAGGAGTCGCTTCGCGACTCAAAGTAGATTTCGCAGCTACTCCTGGAAGTTCGTTCGAGGAGTCAAATAACATTAGGACTTTCTGTATTCGCGAATGTAAAGGCGGAAGTCACATGATCAAGAGTCGGATCGTGATTCATGAAAGACCAGGTCGTATCTCCTGGATTCATCTTTAGGGGACGCAGTCAATCGAAAGATCTCATCAATTGAACTCTGATCAAAAGCGACTTCATCCCCAGTGCACATTTTATTATGAAAATCAAGGACCTGATGAGGATCCTGACTAGGTCTGCTTTTACTTATTGGGGTCCTAAACAGGCTCTGGATTAATTGAACCAAATTTATACCAGGGATATTTTGATTGATTACACTTTTTGGGAGTGTTTACCTCCTTGTGGGACACTGCATTGTATTTTTTTTTGTTTTCACTGTTACTTTACATTATATTCTGTCTATTGTTCATTGTCAACTGTCCACTCGGCAATACTTTGTTCCTGTACTTATTACTTCCCTCCTCTTTTGCCTCAAGTTGAATCTCATGTTGTTTCGCAGTTTTCGCTTCCAACTATCATCGATACTTCCCGAGCTGACTTTCCTATTGTAAAACGCAATCAGACCCATGAGCTACTCCGAAGCAGTACTTATTTTTGGCTCAGGGCACTATGGTTGGTTTGAAAATACAAAAAACTCCATTTGTACAAAACAAAACGTAGAAGTTAACGTATCTGAGATCTTGCTGAAACCGTCGTTGTCGCGCTTAATTTTCTGCACCTAACTCGACCACATTATAGTGCAAATTTAGCTTTTTTGTTTTCGATCGCTTCAAGTAACGAATTTTAATTGACCTTTTTTTCATAAAGTTAGACCAGGTCCAAGCGACTTAAAAGGGATACACAGGGAAATAAAAAATCACGTACAAATTCGTACTAGGATCAAGTACATAAGTTCGTTCCTATTTGCGAATATTTACCCAAGATTTTGACTCCTCGTAAAGTCAATGTATTTTCGAAAATACTGCAAAAATTTGTATAACGATTATAAAAAATATCTTAAAATCAAAAATGAATCGGTATAATGGAGTTACAATCTGTCTGTTAAGTCATGGACCACTCGAGTAATGTCGCATGTTCAAGCTTTGATGAAATTCAGTTACTCCCTACGAAGGCCCCGTAGGGTCGAGCATAGTGGCTGAGCACCTATTTAGCCATTCACCCTTGCAAAACCTTGTCCAGCTGCGAAGGTGAGTTTCAATGTCCTGCAAGACTAGCGTAATGGTAGATCGGTATACGGAGTAGCCGACTAAAGGTAGTATAGCAGAACCGATCAAAGCGGACCGAAGTTCATTCCACTCGAGTCGTCCCAAGCCGTTTATGCTAAACCACTGAATTCGTAGTCCCAAAAGGGCACCAAAGGAATGATGAATTCCTACGAGTTTTCATCGATTTGATCGACTGGTAATGCGTGACAAGTTTCCTCCTTTCCTCAGCTTCCCCTCGACGCTACCCACGCCTACTATCCCGCTCGAGGATTTAACGGATCAAACGAGGATTAGATTCACGACAATTAATATCACAAAGAAATCCGGTACTCGCGACGTTCCTTTGACTTTGAACAAGACTTACAATTTGGTTGAGCCACGATAATTCGAATGACCGTTTTCACGAAAATTCATTGTCTGTCAAATAAACTCAACGACACGAAACCTTCAGCGAGCGTTGAATTCGTCGCGTAACGAGCGCTTGAAACTGATTGTTGCCATTATTGTCGCGATCCGTCTCCATTAAAGCGTACTGGTATTTCGCGACTGGGGACTGCGTGGTAAAAAAAAAAAAAGAAAGAAAATTATTCAAAATTATATCCGTATTGAGAATACCGAAATTTGTAATTTTTATCATTTGTCATCAACACTAGATTTACCATCTATTTATTCATTTTGACTGGTACTGGTATAAATGTCAATAACAAAAATTATATTTGTTACTAATGTATATAAAATAACATTAAGTTTATAAAATGTATTCTCTACTTGTAGCTACAAAAGCCATAACATCATTTCTGAAGTCAAATGATATATGTAGTAGGAATTTTGAATTGAAATTGCACGACCAGTCAAAATGACTGGTCTGGTAAATCTAGTGTTAAAAAAAAAATCAAAAATTTTCATATTCGTCTAACGAGTCAACGCTTATACGATATTCGTATAATTTTATGCTTCTAACCTGACTACTTATATTACACTCCTTTGAATATCTCTCGGCAAGTAACGAACCTTTGATGTGCGACAATTAATTCTGAACCTTTAGGAAAAAGCAATCTACAAAAAGCATCATTATCCAGATTTATGGATTTTGTATATACGTTACGTCGCGGAAATTGTAATTTCTTAGCAAGAGCGGTAGCAGCAACTTTTCAGAAAGGGAGAAGACGCTGACCTGAGTGAACCAGATGGCAATTACCGCTCGTATATCTTTGCCGGTCGATTTTGCGAATGCAAGTGCGAATACGACTACGTGTCCGTATATATATATATATATATATTTGCGTACCTTAATGCGAGTTCACGATATCGTGTACATCGGTAGCCAGGTAAATATTGAGTGTGGGGTGTTGAGGGGGGGGGGAGGTGGTTCTCGGGGGTTGAGTAGAAAGAGAGCTGAAGGAGTAAAAGAGTGGGAGGAGGGCATGACCCCGCTCGCTGAGGTCAACCGTTGCACTACGCTCGTAGCAGCTTCTAGTGATAGTCATGACTTGGTATATGCACGAATGTACGTAGCTTTACATATTAAGTGAACAGACGCAGGCAGGCGCAGTTGCGTTTATGTGAATCGTTGATGTGTACATTTAAAGATTTACGTCAATTCTGTTATAAAGATATATCATATCCACTGAGATATATATATACATACAGTCTAGCGATTCGATATAGCCTATATATAGATATTTATAAATAATTAATTCAACCTTTCTTGGTATCATGTCATATTTTAGGCATCAGTTGTTTTTTTTTCATCAGAATTTCTCGTGTTATTCAAGTAATCTACTAAGTACTGATAAAAACTACTGCGAGTTCAAGACGTCAGGATTGGTACGTGTTATCCTGGCACGTTTGCAGGACTTTCTAATGGCACGTCTTAATTGTACTGTTGCCTTGGGCAATGTTGAGAAATATAGGTATATTTATTTTATTCCGGTACTGGATACAGTTGAAAAACGGAAATTACCTTGTTTGTTGATCTACGTTAATTATATGAAGATCAATGGTTTCCTTAGGTCGGATTGTTAAACAAATATTTTTTGTATTTATCGGGTAGTATTGCGAATTGTAAATTAAAATGTTTTAGAACAGTTAAACAGTAGAATTCATTTAAATTGTGAATGCGCGTAGTCGGGAATAACTTTTATTCGCCGGCGAATGTCACGTGCGCGAGATAATAAACGAGAATGGAAAACTGTTTCCGATAGATTTCCCATTAGAGAAACATGAGATTGTCTTAGCTAGGAGTGACGTCACCGGAAAGGTTTACCTAACCTCTTCCGGTGAACGCATGTATGTAGTCGAAAAGCTTATAATTAAGAAAAAGGTTTGATCACTCACCAGTTACGCTGAGCAGTGACATGTTGCCGGTCCCAAAGTCAGGAAAACTACCGTCGCTGGCTGAGAGAAAGATGACGAGACAAAGAGAGAGTGAGTGAGTGAGAAAGGGAGAGGTGTGTATAAATAAAAAAGACAATGAGAAGGAGAAAGAGAAAGCTAAGACAAAGTACACTCTTGAAAAACTTAGCTAGACGAAAGCAACGTCGTTGGCACAGAAAAGCACACTGTTGAGATTTCCGTATATTCGAAGAGATGTCAGAAATCGCGCCTCCTTCCGGTATAACACGTACACGTTGTACACGAGATCAGCACAAGCAACCGTGAGTCTTACGTCTTTCTAAATTCCTATATTGTTCATCGATCGAGAAACCTGAGCAGTTTGGTTAGGATCGCGTGCACACGATGCGTCCAGTGCGTCCGGTACTTTCGAAGCATTCGGAACGTAAGTGGAAATGGCGTTGTAATATTGAAGAAAAAGATGTGACCGAGAACAAGGATAAGGACGAGGATAAGGAGGGGATCAAAGTTTGTTATAAAGAATGGAGAAAACAAGAGGGAAAGATGCTCTCGAGCGTCTTTTAAGGACGCAAGATACTCGCGAGCTCAATCCTCGCGATTTCTAGCGTTTTGAGGTTAAGGACGAACGCGTGTCGCGTCGGCGAGTCCAGTACAGAGACGAGAAAACGCGACGAAATTTAATTCTCGAGTTGCGAGAGATCTCTGCTTATCACGGATCGCAGATAGGGTCACGATAACGGAGAGTACTATGTTGAGTTCACACTTGTGTTGCATCGACTCGGTAAGGCTTTGGTCACGCGCAACGGCACAGACCCGTGCAGCAACGCCGTCCGTAACTGCCGTCTCGTTTACGGCCAGCGAGAAGGATGCACCCCTGATGCGGTACCGAGAAGGAACCACCGCCGCTGCTGATGCTGTTGCTGTTTCTGATGCTGTTGCTGCTCCCGTCGTACAGCGCCGTCAACCCGGATAACATCCTCCAGGACTCTCTCGAATCGAGAACGGGTGGATTCCCGCAGGATCTACCAACCACCGCTACCACTCGAGATCTTTCTACGGTTATCATATTAGCGTGCACCCACGTCTTCCTCCAGCTCCTTCGACGCCTCCACCTTTGACTTCCTCCTTTCCACTTCCTAGCTGGTTCACGTCACGCTTCGTCACGAGAGAGCCGCACTCCGTGTCACCCTTGCACTACGCGACACGCGCATTTCCCGGGACGCGCTTACGCTGAACCACGTCGACGGAGATTATGACAATAATCGCTATTAGCACAACACCGGCGACAGCGACGACGACGACGTTCTCGTGAAATCAGACGACGGGAACAACGAGGATTATTACCACGACAGTGTAACCAAAACGCGGACGACGGTGATGTTGCGGAATCTGTGCCAGTTAACTCTCGTTTCTCCGGTACTTCTTTTTATATTATTCTTGATTCACTACGAGTTCACCTCCTCGATGAAAGTGTTACTTGCGAGCTTACGCGGACTGCCCGACGTCGAGCACTGTGCGAACGGAGACGCCTCCGACACGCCGCCGCCATCTTGCTACGTCAACGGCGCCCCACAGCGACGACGCCCCCGAGAACGCTCGACGGATTTCACGGAAGTACCCGAAGGGTAACCGTCCTCCTCCACTCTCTATCGTCGTTCTCCTATATACATACCCGCCACTACTCTATCGAGCTTTTCACTTCGAAACTCCTCTTCCAGACGTCGTCGAACGGTTTGTGCAATCGTTCGGTTTGCTTTCTGCAATCTCTAACGTTCTTACCGGCATGTGGACAAAGCTTTTCCCGATGATTTCCTTCAGCTTCTGGTTATTACTGCTCCGTCGATTATCCGATGACCCGACTTCCGTTACGTTCCGTTCTGTTCTCGCGTACTGGCTATAAATTATACGGAATACCACTACCGTTGCCACGTTAGACCCATTAATGATCCGATCGTTAATTTCATTTCTATTCTCGTTATAGGTAGTCCACTAAAATTTTCCAATAAAGCCAAAACGCAGTCCCAAGATTGTTGTATATACATATACCTAAAGTGATCTAGCTCTCGTTTCATAGTTTATTCAAAAGTCACTTCGTGTAACTCGTAGACACACCTCTATGTCGCGTGAGGCGTAACCACATTATTTACGAAAATAAACCATTCGAGAATCACACGCGATACAAACGATTCCCTCTGGATATCATAATTGTAAAAACTTTTTCAAACGAATTGACCTGTACAACGTTTTTTACATGAGCGTTACGAAACAGTCCACAGTTATTACTGTTTAATACTGATAGTTTCAGATCACCTCTCGATCCACAGAATACTGTTCTACGTTGTAAGCCATAAGACAATGATACCTCTAAATTTAAAGTCGGACAGTAGCTATAGATATATTTTAACTTTGCACCAGCTGCTCGGTCTGCCCAGTCTCGACTCGTACTACTCAATGTCCGTTATGTTTGATTCACTCTTGTACTCTACTACTCGTGTCAAACTGTAGCTACTCGCATAGCTATCGTCTACTGGGAACTATAGTAGGAACAACAAAATAATTCTCGGTAGTTCCTAGTTCCTATGAACGCTATACTGAGGGAACAATTCATACAAAAATAAGGTACGAGGAATCGTTTATGACGGTCTTTATTGATATTCAATTTGTGTGGCACTTCGTGGATTTTCGTCAGTTACCCAGTGGCGTGATGAGTCATTCATTTTATTCATCGGAAACTTCTCAGAACTTCATTCGACCAAGTTCAAATCACCGCTGATTTAGCCACCTTCACTACAGTCGAACCGCGAATTTCTCTTTAATGGAAAGTTCCTCTCTTCTTGCAAGTCATTCTTCGGCAAGGTTCTCAAGCTTTTTTATTTTTGGTTATGCCTGTATCTTGACTGGGAACCTTCCACGATATATTTGGAGCTTTATTCGTAAGTGACACGTGTACCCTGTGAGACATTTTTTAAATACATTTAAGTATACGTGCTCGAGGTTGGTTTTCCTCAGAAATTTATTTCTGCTTGTCGCTTTTTTTTTGTCAACCAACGAATTAAAAGGGTCTCACCTGGAGGTTAAGGGTTAGTCACGTGTCTCTCGTATAATGAGCGTAAGTCAAGTTGTTTGGTCGATGAATTCCTCGGCGACTGGAACGCTGTGGCTTCTTGCAATAGACTTTCAAATCGGAAAGGATGGGTTCTTTGTGACAGAAACATTTTGGAATTAGGCTCGTGGAATTTTTGGAACAATTTTATTAATTTAATTACTTGTATTTATGATTTGAACATTTTACATTTTTTTTTCTTTTTAATTTATTTTATTTACCAGGGTCTTCATCTTGTGGAAGGTACGTTATTCAGGTCAGAAAATACGAAATACGGATACTGATGAATAACTAGTCTGTTATTACTTTTTCACTTTACTGCAGGAAGTAAAGCAACATTTTTTAGCATGTCTTTAGCACACTATGTTTATTAAGTGACTTTAATTTTTGTCCTGTTTAAAAGGGCTGACTCACGATTAGTTATCGAGCCAGGACAGTTTAAAAAAGGAATAATATCCTTTTCATTTAATAGCATCTACCTATTTCTCACGAAGTGTCGTCATAATTATATTTTGCAAATTCTTTATTTTTCAAAATTTCATTTTTATTCTAAAATAATTCGTTCCGTACACTACGTGCAGATATCTCAAAACAAGCCATTCAGTTCACAATATAAAAATTTAAAAAAAATTGATTTTCGTACCGGAATTTATTTTTCAAAATAAACTAACTTTACGTCACAAAATAAATGTACCTTATATCCCTCACTAACATACGTAATATGAAATATGATAGATACTTGCACCCTCGTGTTAAAAGAGGAGGCCAAAAACATCTAGAAACAAAATTTCTTTGATAGAATTTCTAACATAAACCTTTTTCGAAGCAATTTGTACATTTATTTTACGTAAGCGACAGTGAGCGATGGACTCTGTTGACTGACTTTACCGACTTCAATTCCTTCAAGCCAGCTGTGAGCGATATTAAAATGTACATAACTGTAGTTTCGTTTTAAGTACCAAGATCAACCACCAGTAGCGCAGCTTAGACAATAAAAAAAAATGAACTCTCACAGATCTACAGTAAAAATATGTCTAGTAAAATTTTCATGCTAGTACAAATAAGCAAAAATGAAAATTCCCCAAAAATAAGTTCTACAATACATAATAATAAAGTAAAATCGTTCTATCGATAGTATATAAAAATTTATAATTTCCAAACAATCTCTATTATTCTCTTCGTCGTCAAGATCGCGTAGGACAAAGTCGAAGCAAAGTTCGAGTATTATCGATTAATATACTCGAAATTTCCATTACAGATTTTCACTGCCTGAGGATCAACCTGATCATGCATGTAAATCACTGCTCGTACTCGTTACTCATATTACGTGTGAATTGACTTCCGGTTAATCGAGTGCCTCGTAATTTCGCGTTAAGCAAAGGTATTTCCGTAATGGGAAACAACGAGGACTAATGAGAAAAAAGATAAGACTCGACAAGGCCGTAGGAGAGGTAAAACGTCAGTGGGAATCCAGAGATAAGTAATGAGAGGGCTGAATGAGAAAGAAGAAAAATTTGAGGAGGTAAGGAAAAAAGAAAATTTTCTGAAAAAAAAAAGTTCAGTTTTAAAAAGACAACGTTATGTCGCGTTCACTACGTTAACAATGACGCGGACAGTTTTATAGGCCGTTTTTAGAAATACTCGTGGATTCATTTTCTACTTGCCTTGTCTATGGCAATAAAGTAGATGGGAGTGTCTGAGAGGACTTGTTATTTTTTTTTTTTTTTGTACACGCCAACTGGCTGAGCTTACGGTTCGCACGAATATTTCGCGAGATCTCACTTTTGGGAGTAATTAACGTTGACGTGCTAATTAGACGTAATCGCACGCCAGGAGACTCGAGATTGATGGGCTGCATCGAGAGGAACAAACAACCAGAGGGCAACTGTTGCGCGGTTACTAAAAGTCTAAAAGTATATTTATGCTTGTAATAGGAAAGATATGAATTTTAAAAAAATATCAAAAATATATTTTCCAAATTTTATTTCATTATCTTTAAAACCAAATTCAACATTTCCTACAGCTTTGTCAGATATTTCATTTGACTTTTTGATTTGTCCACTGAGTTGCAGGTGCTACTATCAAATTTTTTTCCCATCAGGATTATTTTCTATGATTCGTAATTAAATTGTGCCATGTAATTTTGAAATATTCAATAAAGCCCTAAAGCTTCGAAAGCTCATTTAGCCCGTTTGTTGTTTCAATGTATATATACATACATACCTCTTAGTAGATATCAAAACATTATTAGAAAACTTCGATTAAACCTCAGAAATTTGGTCGGCATAATTCCCACGCAAATGTTTACTTCAATAAGATGTTTTTTCTGATATCATCCCTATGCACAACATGGCACTAGGGCTCCCTCTTAAATCAAAGAGATCAAATCTTTTAAGTTATGAAATCATAATGTTTACACTATTCTTATCCTTACGTCGCCATGTGCTCATGCGTAAATATTAATTTATTTAATAATAAATATATATATATATATTTACTTAACACAAACTTAGTGACTTTGATAATAAGACTGAAAAAGGAAAGCAAATAGAAGCAAGGCAATAAAATGGAATTACGCTAAATTTCATATTCCATTTTTCAGGACTTTGAATATGATCTTCCTCGTTACAAATACGCTTACCATATAGAGATATACAATTGTATACGGTTTTCATAAGCACGTAAGTAAAGCTTCAGTGAACATGAGCGTAGCCATTGTTTGAGTTTTACATTCTGTATTCACTTCAGGCGTATTGTTCATACTTTATGAAAGTCAGGCATTGAGCTTTTTTTTTCTTTATATATCTTCAAATCAGCATATTTCTAGCACGATAAATGTCACACAAAAAGCGAATCTACAAAAAGACAATTTCATGCCAACATTTTATCTGATTAATCCTCGCATAGCAAAAAGTCAATTAAAAATCATCTCCACTGATGAAATCTAAAAATAACAAATACTTACATAGATACGGTTATAATTCGAATATATAGATGTTACATAATAAACCTTTGAAATAATTTTTTTAGAACAAAAAAACTCAAATGGCACATCCATTTTTCATTTTGTCCTCATTTCTGAGTTTAAAAAGCGTGTTTGTCTGTCTTGAAAGAAAAGTATCTGCACATTTGAGAGTTAAACCCGAAATACATTTTTTCCCACGTGACGCCAGGTTTTGATATTTACATATAAGTGCGAGAAAGATAAAAAAATGCATATACAGATATACCACGTACAATGTAAATATCGCCAAGCTTGGCGTCGCGTGGAACCAGTGTGTTCCCGCCTTTAAGCATATACATATATGGATCATATGCCGAGCGAAGCAAAGTGTACGAGCAGTTGCAGCTGTATTGATCAGACAGGGCAGCCGTTCCATAAATGTAGGTACAGAGTGGTAAACGGGATATCAACCTCCATTACATATTAATTATTAATAGTACCTAATAGTACTTTCAATTTATTTTTAAAAATTGTTCTCCTTCAGAATGGGACAAGCATCCGCTTAAGGAATAAGATATGTGGAAATAAAAATTTGATAAGATCTGTACAGGGTGTCCCAAAATTATCTGACCAACGAGGTATGGCGGTGTTCGGGAGGCACCACTGATCACGAAAATGACCTTCCTTTTGTCCGGAAGGTCATAGTTTTTAAATGGGAACAGGTCAAAGTTGACCAATCAGAACGAGGCGACAAGAGAAACGTAGGCTCTACGAACTTCGAGTTTTCTTACCTCGCTTTTGTTTCTCGGTAGCTTGTTTCTTGTTTCCCATAGGCATGTCTTCGGCTGACGTCATCCTGCCCGAAGCCCATGGAGACTAGAGTACTCTAGTCTCCATGCCGAAGCCACTGAGAAACAAAAGCGAGGAAAGAAAACTCAGAGTTCGTAGGTGCCTACGTTTCTCTTGACGCCTCCCTCTGATTGGTCAACTTTGACCTGCACCCACTTAAAAACTATGACCTTCCGGACAAAAGGGAGGTAATTTTCGTGATCAGTGGTGCCTCCCAAACACCGACATACCCCGTTGGTCAGGTAATTTTGGGACACCCTGTATAGACAGTATAAAAAATGAGTAAAAATAGAGGATTGTCAGCTATTACAGAATCAAGGGTCATCGATAGACGTGCGTCCCTCCTTCCGCTCGGCCAGCCCCACCATCCTCACATAACCTCTTCTGGCAGGAGCTTGATGACCCGCGAGGCACTTCGCCAAACATACTCCAAGATTTCTAGATAGCAGACAAAGAAACAAGAAGAATAAAAGGAACATACAGATACAACAATCTGACCGCCTTACCTCATATGTTAAAATCAATGTTTATCTTCCATAAATCTTTAATCCATTTCCCACGCCTAGATACGCAGATACTTTCGTTTTCTGAGGGATATTAATATTTTAGAACTTTTGTAAATGAAAAAAACGTACGTTGGTAAATCATTAGAGTATAGACTTACTTAGAGTTTATCCTTCAGTATGAATTCTTGAGTGTTAAACATCTAATGGAGATTTTTTATTGCCAAATTAACGTTGACTGTACTGGAGGGCTAGTAGAACTGTCGTGATTTTATTCTTTCTTATGGTAGACCCACAACCTAACCTCAACTGGTGAGAGCCGAGGAGATATTTGAAGATAATCATTTCTGCAGAACCCAAACAGCTTGTGACAATATAGACACTTCAAAAGGGTCGACTCAGGTATAAAACCGCCGAAGCCTTCAGGAATGCGGAATGGATGACGTCTTAGGAAGTAACCATTGTCAGAGCTTGGAGAATTCTTCACCATAGGACGTTCTGAAATCGATTGGAGTTACGAGCCTGTTTTCTATCTTTATCTATTTCTCTATCTTACTTACTCATTTACTTCCTTCAGCTCTCTCGGTCTTTTTCCTTCTTTCGTCTTTTGTTCTACTTTCCTATGTGGCTATGTTTGTCCGTGTGGTACCACTTCCTGCTAAAGTTATTTTATCTTATGGTTCTTCACGGCTTACTTGTTATCACTGCAAGGATTGCTGTAAACTTTGAATCTGGAAACATGCTAAATATGGACGTTATGAATACATGGTTCTAATTAAAGATAAGCAGAAGATTAAGGGAGGGTGTAATATGTAGAATTCTAGTAATTTTTAGAAAATTTTGTTGCTTAAGATATATGCGGATTCTGAATAAATTTTGGAAGTTAATCTTGAAGATTTGATCAAACTAAATTCGTGACGGACGAATTTTTGAGATTAATAGTATAGTGTTGTTTAATCGTATGGTGAGTTTGAAGATTTTGAAGGAAATTATAAAATTAACATTTCTTTGAGTATTTATGCATTATTATTTTGAGTAAGGTAGCATTGTGGTTTCATGTTTTGCTATAATTTGAGTATAGACGTTGGTATTATCAATTTCGTTTATCTATAGTCGCTGCATTACCGACTAAGTATATATTTAGTTACATAATTTGAACTCTTAAGAAATCCTAATGTTTGGGTCCATTTATTTAACGATGAGAAAAGGGTGCTTTAGAAATTTTCAATAAACATGTGATCCAAATTTTGTTGTATAAATTTCTAATAAACTTTGTCTCGCCACATAGTCAACCATAATAGTTATATTTTCATAAAATAATCAATGTATGAAACTTATATTACTATGCTTCAAAAATATATTATATATATGTTTAATTATATGCAATTCCTTGTCAACCAATTTAAACAAAAATTCAGTGAAATATTCGAAATAGAAAAATGCACGTTAAAAGTAATATTGCACCTTTTTAATTTTCAAATATTTATTTCATCAACATGCAGTGTGTGGTTAAAAATTCTTTAAGATACTCTAATAAAAGCTATAGCGTTTGGCAATAAAAGAATAATTGAATAATGAACTTTTATTATTTAAGGGAAGATAGAAAAACTGGAAAGTAGCAAAGTTTCTCTGTGCTCGTATGGTATGTACAGATTTATGTAATTACTGTGATAAACTATTCAAAGCTGATTTTACGTTCGATCCCGAGTCCCGTTGAGACCCACACACAGCATTGTTTCGTAGGCATTCTATTCTTAGACTATACGACTTTATTGACGGAATTATAGAAAGTAACTGTTATTTTCGTGTTTCTTCTCATTGTCTTTACTTGGAAAAGTTTTTTCTTCCAAATTACCACAAATTTCCCAGGTTCTTACGTTTAACTTTAATTTTATAACTTTGCGTTAGACAGAAAAATCAATAATATTAATTACATTAGAAAACAACCTCAGCTCTATACTTAAAGTATTTATATAAACATATTATATAAAAAGCCTTTATAACTGCCTTGCACATTTTTCAAAACTGTTTTTAGTATCATCAAATGACTTATCATTATATTTTGCATTAGAAAAATTTCTTCTAAAATTGAACTTAAACCGGACGTACCGTAAATAAGAAATTTGAGGAAAAAAATGCCTTACGGTGCATAATCCGAATGATTCCTTCGGCAAATGTAGTAAAGTACCGACGGCCGCGCTTTGTAGGTAAGAAAAAAAGTAGGTAATGGTAGGTTATGAGAATGAAAAGCAAGACACACAGATGCCGCTAAAACCGTAACTAACTGTTGTAGTGACGAAGAGATTCGATGGGGATACGTTGGGTGAACGAATAAGGAAAGACAGAGATGAGTGGGGAGATGCACAACGCTCCGGTTTTAGGCGATACCAAAATCATGGCGCTAAATCGTAGCTGCGAGTCCGGAAGTAGGATTTCGTGATCATCGCCTCTGTCGATGTTACAGATTTCGCGTAGCCGCGAGGGTCATGATCATCGTTCCAGCCGATATTGCAGTCCGCGAAAATGAATGGATTGCTCGGTGGTGGGGAAAAAGTTGCCACCCCTCACAAACCGTTCTTGATAAACAGGCGGGGCAGCAAGGTCTTCCATCCAACCGAACCCTAAACATTGGTATGGACGTAATGCGCTAATAAATGTGTATATTCAAATAAATTTCAAAGTTATAAAAAATGCATAGAAATATTGGTTTTCACTCTTTACGTCTTATCATGCCGAAAATGAACATTAAAAAATGAATGGCGAAATTCGTTGGTAAATGAAACGACCGAGAACAGTTCAAAGAGAAATTTTGAAATATCATAGATAAATATCTATAATAAATTTAATTTAGTATTAAACGAGCATCGTATCGATGATCATGACCCGCGCGGCTTCGCGAAATCTGTAACATCGACAGAGGCGATGATCACGAAATCCTACTCCCGGACTCGCCGCTACGATTTAGCGCCATGCTTTTGGTATCGCCTGAAACCGGAGCGTTGTGCATCTCCCCACTCATCTCTGGGAAAGAGCAGACAGAGCGCCGTCTCGTCAGAGTCTATGCTCTCCAGCTCCATCGATGGTTGTGCTCGCGGTCGATCACGTGGTGAGGAAGCTTGGACCAATCACAGGCCAAGGCAGTACCACGTGATCACGGAAATCGAAATGGTGGACGTATCGGGACGCAGGATTCCGAGAGGAGTCGAAGGACGATAACTGGGCAAGGGCCTAGCCGTCAGCCGTCAGCCGTGTCATCGGTGATCGGTTCACGAAAATGATCAACCGGTTTGATAACGTACGTATGCGTTCGTCGGCGCATTGCGTGAGTGATTATCAGAAAGTTTAAACGAGTGTCAAACTGACGGGCTCTCCGTATTGCAAACGATCCTCTACGTGCGAAAACGGCTAAAGAGGAAGAGATAGACGAAGTGAGATAAAGAGAGTGAGAAAAAGAGAGGGAGTGAGCAGGAGAGGGAGAGGAAGAGAGAGAGAGAGAGAGAGAGAGGGAGAGGAAAAGAGAGAGAGAGAGAGAGAGAGAGCAAGTAAGAAAGAAAGGAAGAAAGAAAGACGGGTACGCAGGGAGAGGAAAAGAGAGAGAGAGAGAGAATAAAGAGAGTGAGAAAAAGAGAGGGAGTGAGCAGGAGAGGGAGAGGAAGAGAGAGAGAGAGAGAGAGAGGGAGAGGAAAAGAGAGAGAGAGAGAGAGAGAGAGCAAGTAAGAAAGAAAGGAAGAAAGAAAGACGGGTACGCGAGCACGAAGCGCGCGTTTACATCTCGTGGCGTGTCTTGCGACAGTACTCCAAGCGAGGAACAGGTACTGACTGTGCGAATGCGAAGAAACAAGAAAACGGGGACAGATAGCAGATCGTGTTGGGGGTTGGGCCCGAGAGGCATGCCCTAGTCCCGAAGGAGCTCTCTTTGTGCCACGGGTACGATGTTAGGCGTTATGCTTTCAACTTTAAACGCGTTTCTCTAAGGTAGGACGATTCTCGCTGGTTTAACCAAAGTATCTCTTGTGTATTTTCCTTTTGAGCTGACGTTTGTCTCTGTATTCGATAGAATTCCTTGACTTAGGTCCGGTTTAGTGTTGACGTTCACACGAGCAAGAACCCCGCGATCTACCTGATTGGTCGATGTTTCTGTTCTTGCGATCTTCAGCCAATCGGCACACCTCGGTTTTCTCATCAGCGCCTGAATGTCAGTCGTGGTCCAGGGTTGTCGCTGGTTCTTATTTCCGATTTCGAGTATGTCACGGATACAGTTACCGCGAGTATCGCTAAAAATTCTTCCATACTGGGAACCTCAATCAAAGTATTACCTCGAGGTGTTCTTGGATGCGCATATCTTTTGCATAACGTGCATGTAAACATTCTGTAAGTTTTCTAAACAGAGAACTAGAAACTACTACTTTTCTCCCATAAGATCTTTATTGTCTTCATCATTTCCTAAAGAACCATTCTTTCATTGATTTCAGTAATACTCGAACGAAATGTTATTAGTTCTGCAGTGAGAGTTAACTTTTTATGTATCAGTTATGAATGTAAACCAGAGTACTTCGCTGCTGTGATTTTAATGGAGCATAGAGAAATTTGACATTCTACATTATCAATATCCACTGGTGCAAAGTATTTTTGTAGTATTTGCTCCAAATGTCATAATAACTTGGTAAATTTAACAGTATTTAATTTGTGCCAATGCCAACTAATAATAATATTTTGGTTATCGATGCTTATTGATCCCTAGTTTATTATACTGACTATTGTTGCTAAGATTACATCTTGCAGTATTATATTGTCAGTGGAATCATGTTTATGCTATATCTAAATCTAGAAGGCAGTTTGTTGAAAATAAATGTTGGCTCTTTTCCAAATGAATTTACATAGAAGTCCTTAGAAGCACGATATCATCAACTAGTTACCACATGTATCATGTTTCAAAATTATGGCTCTTAACCAAACAGTTCAGTATATATCTGTTTGTCTATGTAATAAGTTCTTATAGTTGAATGTTACATATATTTTTATTGATTATTTTGGTTTTTATATTTCAGATAACAATCTCTGACAAATGCTTTAATGGACATGCAATTACACTAGTTCAGAATGGTATGAGAGCTGTGTGTAGTAGTAAAAATTGTAGCAACATACTGAAAAGAATATGTGAAAAGACAATCTATCTGTCAAAAAATTGATATTTCTGTGTCCTAGTGAGAAAACTAAGTTACTGCTTGTTTTAACAAGCAAATAAACAACCCATACATAGTTTCAAACTGTCGCACACAAACTTTGTGATAATAGTAACAGTTCACAAGCTTGTTCTGATGGAATTTCCATGTTCAATGCTGATTGTGTCACACTTACTTAAATAGAGGATCGTTTAACTTTAAAAGCAATAGTGGATCTTCGACTAACAGCACTAGATTTACATGTAATTTAATCAATGAAATTAGGTGCAGGTATTAATCAAAAGGTGCAATAGTATATGACATTCTATCGTATTGACATGAACCTCAATTGCAAAGTTGAGTAATACTTGATAAATACTGAACAATATATAAATGGTGCATAATAAGCAATGGAAAATGAGATATTAGCATCATATATCAAGTTAAATTGTTGCTTAAATCTGATAAAAGTAGCAAAACGTTTAAACGAACATCACCATTAATAAGTTTTCAAATTCAATCCTGGCGATAAAAATAATTTCGTGATATACAAGCAATGATGAAGCTGAAGCATTAAAAGTTCTTTAATAATATTTGTAAAAGATATTTCAAGTATTTTCATCATTCAGTGTATGTTATGGCATAGCAAAGAGAGGAAGAGAAAGAAGGAGCTGTATTCAAATTTTTCATGGACGACAGAAGAGAGAATTATTAACCCTAAGAAGGATAAGGTTAGTTTAAATATATACATACTTTAAAGACATGATTTTCTACTCTCCACACACTGTTTTCAGTTAGTTAAATTTGATTTGAATTTTTAAGTGCTCATGTGAATTAAATTATAATGGGGTTCACAAGCACTTCAATATACAATTAACTCACATTTAATATTACTTCCTACTATACTTTGGATCAAATATCTTTCTTTATGAATTAACGAAACATCCAAAGCAATAAGGCTTGCTAAATAATATAGTAGAAACTATCACTGATGCACAGAATGGAACTTCAAAATGTATAGCCATGTATTTAAGCAAGTTGCAAGTTTTAAAAAATTTGAAATTGCATACAGTTGGAAGTATTTCACGTTTTATGATTACTTTTCAAAAGGAAATTTGTACTTTAAGGATTAGTAAGCATGGTATTCATTAACATAAAAGAAAATGACGTGTAATATGTGCACACAAGACATAGTATCTTGTATCTATTTTTCTTTAAAATTTGTTGGGCTAATCAAGTAACTGCTTACGTTCTCAGGGTTAGGAGACATGGACAGTAGTGGTTCAGGAGTAGTGCAGGTATTCGTGGGTGAGTGGAGCCCTGAGTACGAGGCACTATCTATCAAGGCCACCAAGCAGACATCTTCAGCGGAAATAGTAGAATGCATTATCGAGAGGCTAGCATTGGTAGACGCTACTCTTTCCAATGGTTACGAATTGGCAGAGGTCGTTGGCAACTCCGTTGGACAGGAGTGTAAGGAAAGAAGACTTGGTCCCACGGAGTGTCCTGTAGCACTCATGTTACTCTGGCCAAAAAACGCTGCACAGCAAGAATACTACAGGTAAAGAATAAGTCTTCCTTTTTCTAAGATTTTGTCATAAGTCTTTTAAAAATTTACAACTAAACATTCACTATTGAAAATACAATTCTGTTTCAGCAGATCACTGAAATCTGATTACTCCTTATTGTTACTATCCATCTCTGCAGCGTTATTCCCTAATTAAAATCTTATGATTTTTTTTTCTTAGGTTCTACTTAAGAAAGAAGCAGCCGGATTATCTGTGGACTGACAGCAGATTCCCAATGGATCCTCAACTTTTAAAAGATTACTTCAACAGATTTCTCTATCAGCCACGAGACAAAGAATATCCTGATCTTTGTCAACTTCCGGATCTCAACGAACAAACTTTATTGGACAATCTCCGTGCTAGGTTTCTAGCTGGAAACATATATACATACGTCGGAAGTATATTGATAGCTCTAAATCCCTTTAAGTTTTACCCAATTTACAATCCAAAGTACGTGAAGCTTTATCAAAATAGAAGATTAGGTCCCGACATACCACCGCACATATTTGCAATAGCGGATGCGGCGTATCACTGTATGCTTAAAGAAAAGAGAAACCAGTGCATTGTTATCAGTGGAGAAAGTGGTTCCGGCAAGACAGAATCTACAAACTTTCTGCTGCACCACTTAACCGCCCTCAGTCAAAAAGGGTCGCATGGCAGCGGTGTCGAACAAACAATACTCAGCGCTGGTCCAGTTCTTGAAGCCTTTGGCAACGCAAAAACTGCTCACAATAACAATAGCAGTCGCTTCGGTAAATTCATTCAAGTAAACTACAAGGAAAATGGCATGGTGCATGGGTAAGCTGCAAACCTATTTCTTGTAAAAATAATGTTTTTGACGTTATTGTGCGAGCAACATACGATAATAATTTATTATCTTAAACCGCAGTGCCGTCGTACAGAAGTACCTTCTGGAAAAATCGAGAATTGTTTCGCAAGGAAGAAATGAGCGCAACTACCATGTTTTTTATTATCTCTTGGCTGGAGCCAGTGAGTCTGAGAGACAGGTATTGCACCTCGAGAGTTACGATCGTTACAACTATCTAAATAAAAGTGGTTGTTACGGCCTCGAGAATATTGACGAATGTCATGAATTCTCGCGACTCAAACAATCCATGGAGATGGTTGGATTTACTCCTGAAAAGCAGAGACGTCTCTTTGCAGTGCTCTCAGCCGTTCTGTTGCTTGGTGAGTAGACGTGTCTTGTTCCACTAATTCATTTGTTCATTCGTCTCTTCCTTTCACATTCATACTTTCATTTCCTAATTGCATTTCAGGCAACGTGGAGTTTCAGCCAAGAAAATCGTATCATCATCACGATGAAGCTGTGGGTGTTAAAAATCCTGAAGTAGTTGCTATCATATCGGAGTTGCTACGTGTAAAACAGGAGACACTTTTGGCTGCGTTAACTGCCAAGCGTGCACGAGCTTCCGGGGAGACTTTAGTTATCAACTACAGACTTCCGGAAGCTATAGCTGCGAGAGATGCGATGGCCAAGTGTTTGTACGGTGCTTTGTTCGACTGGATTGTTCTTCAAGTAAGCATTTTATCTCCTAAGTCAAATCTATGCACGACTAACATTTCATCTTTAGGTCAACCATGCCCTGCTCTCGAAAAAAGATACATTTCGAGACCACCAAGGAAACAGTATAGGAGTGCTAGACATCTTTGGCTTCGAAGACTTCAAAACGTGTAACAGCTTTGAACAGCTCTGCATCAACTATGCAAATGAGCAGCTTCAGCATTACTTCAATCAGCATGTGTTTCAATATGAACAACGAGAATATCGCAAACAAGGCATCAGATGGACAGACATAGGTTATAGCGATAACTCTGGTTGTCTCAACCTCATTGAGGGCAAACCGAACGGCCTCCTCTGTCTACTTGACGATCAGTGCAAGTGAGTGTTCCTCTCTCTATTAATATTATTTCTTAATAACCAACATTGAAATGAGATAATTTATGTTAACTTTTGGGTCCAATAGCTTTCCCGGAGCGACGAACGAAACGTTACTGCAAAAATTCAATTCGGTACACAAAGATAATTCATTCTACGAGGCCCCGCAGCGACGAGAATCTGCGTTTGTTGTTCGCCATTATGCCGGTTCAGTGAAGTATCAAGCTTCCAACATGAGAGAGAAAAATTTAGACCTTATGCGACCAGATGGCGTTGTCGGTGTCCTCAAGAACTCTTCTTTAGCTTTCGTAAGAGAGTTGGTCGGCGCTGATCCAGTTGCTGTCTTCAGATGGGCCATTCTTCGAGCCTTCTTTCGCGCACATTTCGCATTCCAGGAGGCAGGTCGAGCACATAGACACGGTAGAGGTATGCTTTTAATTTCTCTGTAACTACGTACTATGCTTAGGTCATTTCTTAATGTGTTATTATAAATGAACGTCTAAACAAAATATGTATTTCTTTCAGCTGACGGCAACAAGACATCCGTACAAAACAGATATAGAACGCCTAACGAGAACTTGATAAGGTGAGTTTTTATACGTAGATATTTCATTTATATTATTTTTAGAAAGTTGTTTTTTTTTTGTTTTTTTTTCGTTAAAACGTGGATTCTCGTGAATCGTACCCAGTAACGCTACCTACGTCATAAAGTTATCAGCTTCATCAATGGAAGCGAATTGTCGCGGGCACTCAAGTTACGAAAAACATTCCCTTCGTGTCTTTCAATTTTACCTACCATCAAACAACAAGGCCATGCGAACATTATAACAGTAATGAAAAAGAAATGTTAGAATATTTATGTTCGATAGCTTTAACAAATTGTCGATTACGTTTACATTGCCTCACTTGTCTTTTGTCCCTATAGCCATCTTGTGACGTTATCGGCCGTCAATCTAACTATTAACAGAATTGCGTAAGTGGTCCTTAGATCCACTATCTTTGTGTCTTCTCTAACAACGTTAAGTTTCGTTGTGTTTGAGTTATTATGGATTTACAACGGAATTTTTTTTAAATATCTTTTTACCGTGTTGATCTCACACGTGACTCGACAAACGTCCAAACCGGTCAACTAGGATCGATACAGTCAATAATTTCTTTAACATATGCAATTTGGGACGTGATGCAAAAATTTAATCAAGGCATTATTATAGAGAGAAAAAAAAATTAGAGACAGAGACAAGAACTAGATTCAAAGAAAGATTAACTATCAACTTGTAAATCCATATAATGTAACTGGAGAATTACTGAATGTTCACCAGATTTTTCGTTTAAAAACCTTTCAAGTGAATGTTCGCACCATCCCCGTCTTAGATACGAATACAATGCAAGTTTCACGATTCTCGCCATGTCATAACATCTTATCACTCTCTCGATACATCGTTCTCCACACGTACACATAATCTCTAGCATGAGCGCCTCACGCGTTAAAAAAAAAATCGAAATTCCAATCCAAATAGCTATTGCTGCTCGGATCGTGAATTATATAGCGTGATGCGAGTTTCGAATGCCAAAAGCGCTCTAAACCTTCCCAGTCGTCTCCTGATCAGTATCCTTCCGCTCATAAGTTTACATTGCATGTCCCAGTCGCAAGGAAGAGACAATAAAGAAAAATAGCTCGCAAAAGAAGATCGAGAGCCAATAAGGGCGAACGATACGAGGCACTTGGTAATCGGGCAGGAAAATTTTCATCGACGAAACAGCCTAAGCATGAAAGCATTTTTCAGTTCTCACAAACATACTCGCCCGCCAAGCTATCAGAAGCAGCGCAGTGTCTGCTTGCCAACAGCAGCCACGAACGCCACATTAACCTGCACACAAATTGAAAACAACGACAGTCTAAACAACAACCGGCTGTCATGGCCGCAATTTAGAAACCTTAATCAGACGCAACACCCAACCAATCTCACAGCAACGAAGGGTTACGTTATAAGGGGAAGGGAGGACCAACCTAATAGTAATAATAGGTTCAGGCGGGATTCTCACACGCCGCTAGAGAGGGTGCTTCCAAAAGACGAAGCTAACGTCATGGAACGCGCTAATCAGATCGTCATGTATGTAAAAACGTATCACGGTATCGATAAACAATGTAATTTGCCTACACGAGCTTTCGCTGTCCCAGACTCGATAAATAGCGTATGCTCCATAGTCCTTAATGGTGAAGGGTTTCTGTTTTTCTAAGTAATCGCATTATCGTAGGAAATTACGGTCTTCCCACCAGAGGGCTCCTTTATCGTGACTTCAACCTGCCTCACGGCAGTTGCTGTTACGCCTGCATTCCCCGTTATTCACTCCTTTCGATACTCATCCTGTCATCCACTTACACCTTGGCACTTGCGACCTCATCGCATACTCACGTTTTCAATCTTTCATCCAATCACTCGTCACCTATCCTTCCTCATAATCATTTGCTTGCTCCTTCGATTCTTAATTCTTGGTATGGTTCATCTTTTAATTAGATCTGCATGCTGATTATCCTTTTTCTGTCTGTAGCTAATACAAATGTTCTGATTATTTATTTCAGGGGTGCACTGTATTATTTCATCTTATAAAATCGTCTTTGACTTACCCGTACTCTGTGGTTCTACTTGATTTGCATGCCTTCGTGTCGTGTCAATCGAACTTGATGTTTATAATTTTGGGCTTGGAACTTTAATCTCATAATCGTACAAACGAGTAGCTATTGTTACTGTATAACGTTGTAATCGCTTCTATGCACTGCGTCGTCAAGCTACTCGTGGTATTCAAAAGGACGTTGACTATGGTCAAAGACTTCAATTTTATTTATTGTTACTGGGAAACGGAAAATTGCATTTAATTTTACATGCTTCTTAGCGTTCTTTACACTGTTGCTTATAAATAGATTGTTTCATGAAGCAAGTGTCTCATGACATTCTGAACGATGTCAGAGTATTGACGTGTAACTCTTTTTCTTGGTGTAGGGGCTGATAGAAATTCTTTTTTATGTCAAATAACATTTGTGGTAGCTCTTTAACCAAGAAAAGGGCTGACAGCGCCACTGTCCCTTGACGGTCCTGCGAATGGGTCTCATAATTTGAATTCTCTTTCAGGAAGAACAAATCGTTTCGTCCGCGCGAACGAGGCAAGAAGGGCCTGAAGAATCTTCAAACGGTGAAAACACTAGCAGGAAGAACTCAGAGCTATGGAACCGGCGGACCCGGGAAAGCCAGAAAACAGCCCATGACAGTTTCAGCCCAGTTTCAACAAAGTCTTCACAGTCTAATGGATACTCTTAATCAAGCCAATCCTTTTTTTATACGTTGTATAAAGAGCAACGCGAACAAAGTACCGAACGAATTCGACGAGGAAACTGTTCAACGTCAGTTGAGATATACGGGTATGCTAGAGACAGTAAGAATCCGACAAGCGGGATTCAATGTGCGATTAACGTACGAGGAGTTCATTCAGCTCTATAGAATGTTGCTACCAAAAGGATTGCTCAGCTCGCAATCGGACGTCAGAGATTTCCTCCTTACTTTGAATCTCGACAGAGATAATTATCAGCTTGGCACAACGAAGGTCTTCCTTAGAGAATCTGAAAAGATCAAGCTTGATATCGAGCTACATCAACAGATCATCACGAGCATCACGACGATACAGAAATGGTTCCGGGCCTGTCTGGAGAGAAGAAAATTTTTAAGGATAAAAAATGCTGTGGTACAGATACAGGCTTTCTGGCGGATGGTCAATGCTCAAAGGATCGCCCAGTCGTTACGAGCTCGAATAGAAGCGGCAACTCATATCCAAGCTGCGT
Organism: Cephus cinctus; assembly: GCF_000341935.2. Taxonomy (NCBI): domain Eukaryota; kingdom Metazoa; phylum Arthropoda; class Insecta; order Hymenoptera; family Cephidae; genus Cephus; species Cephus cinctus. The sequence continues at coordinate 256,849 of NW_014333601.1, forward strand.
GGAAGGCTCACAAGCAGCACAGCTGGTTCAAGAAACTCAAGTCATGCGTAGTTACCTTTCAGGCTTACGTTCGTGGTAACAGTGCCAGACGAGCATTTGCTGAATTGAAGAAGAAGAAACGCTTGGAGCGCGTTGCTGAACTCCAGACCAGCAAAGAGATCGAAGGACAAGCTTCTGACAAGACGGATGCGGATGAGAGCAAGTACGAGGACAAGGGATACTCGAGATGTCCTGAGAACGAAGACGAAGAGAAGACCGTCGGGCTTCTACCGTCGCGAACTCTTCCAGTTAAATCATCTACAATTTCGCCAAACAGACGAGAGTCTCATGAACGTATCACACCTCCCGTAAGGTAATTCAATATGATAATATTCTTGATTTAATATCCTGATTGAATTTTCTATTGTGCAGGTTGAACGAAACGAACCGAGAAGCCCTGATCGAGGCTGGGATTTCTTATTCGAAACGAAAGTTAACTCCTACGAAACGCTCGTTAAACGACACAAGCGTAACACCCAAATCTACAGAATCTTTCTACCCGGATGACTTAACAGAGCGTAAGGGCAGTTTAGAGAGTTTGGCGAGCTTACGTAGTTACGAATCTCAAGTGAGCGCAGACAGCTCCGAGTCACATTACTCCCAAGAGAATATCGTGAGCTGTAATGCCAAACCAGTTCCAAGCGCTAGGACCAAGAGAGCTGATCAGACTCCTCTGGTTGCCGTTAATACGAACCTCATGAACGCCAGTCGAGTCTCTTCTATTGGCAAACGTACAGACAGTTCATCGACTGGCTACAGTGATGGCGAGACAGACGTTGAGACTCCACTAGGCGTACAGAGTGCACCGCCTGTATTTAATACTCCACCGACATTTCCCAGCCCGCGAGAAACGAAGTATCATCCAAGCTTCAATTTGACTCACAGTCCAAATGCTGATATATGGCGAAGAAGAGCCGATTTCTCTTCTGGAAACTACAGCGAGTATATGATTCCGCCGTTACCGCAGAAAGCGACAGTGACTCGTTCACCAAATGTGTCTCAATACATGAACCTCAATGAGAATTTGTTGGATCACTCTAGATTAGATAGATTAGTCAATGAGACATCCAATTTTAATGTTAAGCTCGACTCCTCTGAGAGATTTATTAAAAAAGAAAATTCAGCCGGTAGAGAACAACGGAGGCTCAGTGATCACTCTATGCCTAATGATCGCACTGAGAACATTCCAGATACGTCTAGACGGGATCAGAATTATAGTCCCATTAAGGATGTTCGAGATTTTAAGTTTTTACGAAGACAAAATTCCGAAGGAGATACATCGAGCAAGATTGAGTTGACGAATGATGGGGATCCTGGTAAAGGTTCCCTTAAATCATCTTCGACGATCAAGGATAAGAATTGGAACGCGAAGGAGAATTCAAAGTCAGAGCCAGATGTTCCTGTAAGAAGTGCCCGAAAGAACAGGCCATCGAGAGAAGTTCAATGTCGATCGATGGGAGAAAGCGTGTCGGAGACCAGCACAGCAGAGGCGAGGAATCTCTTCCTCGGGACGATCAAGGAAAGCGACTTGAACAAAACCTCAAACTTTTGGGCAAGGAAAGACTGTTCGTACGAATCGACCTCGAGGTCGGTGACCGATTGGCCTGTCAACGAGAACGAGTCGATGTACAAGAGCCAACAACCTGGAAAACGTGTCAGGTCGAATGCAATAACGAGTCTTGAGTTACGTAGGAGGAACTCGGATCCAGCGACAAAAATATCTGCTCTGAACGAGGGCAAGTCATCGGGAACAGACACGAGTCCGAACGAATTAAAACTTGCGCCTGGATTGAATCTTTTCGAATGGAAGGGTAACACTCCCTTTACTTTAGCCGGGCACCGCTTTAGGAAGGTCGCAAGATTTTCTAAGGACGACGTCGGCGTTTGCTGTCAGAAGAAAGTGGACGCTTTCGCTAATCAAGGCTACAAGTGCGTTGATTGTAAACAGCTCTACCACGTAAATTGCATTCAGAACGGTATTGTGCTTAAGATGCCATGTCTCTTGGCGAATACGCCTAATAGAAGGAAAAATCGAAAGCCGCCAAGAACGCCGTACGACACGAACAAACAGAATGTGACTTCCAAGTTCAGTTTGACAGGAACGTCGGCGTTCTCCGACAGTACCGACAACATAATTTCCGACGCTAAAGAGTTGGCGCTCATGCAAGACTTCATTACGAAGAAAATTTACAAGATGCAAGGTCAGGAGGAGGGACGCAAACCAAGCGAAGTCGACAGAGTATTCAAGCAAGCGTTACGAAAATTCAAAGACGATTTAGTAATTACGTACAGCGTCGCCATTCAGCAAGGCGTGGAAGGAAATATCAAGTACACTGATCTTATAGCCAATTTCCTTCACGTAATGGAGACCGTCTGCAAGCAAGAAAACACCAGCGAAGACTTTCCTGTTACCATGGGAGTGAATGCCTTTCGAGGTTTCATGAACGAGTTCATGACCCTGGTTAAGACTGAGGCTCCGGAGAAGCAGAGCAAGAGCAAACGGAAAAAGGAAAAGAAACGGAAGCAAGAGGAGCCCATTCATCATGGAAATCATCTATTCCAGTTGACTATCATAAACATCCCAACCGCTTGCGAAGTCTGCACTTCGTTCTTCATGTGGCCGATCGAGCGTGGCCTCGTTTGTCAAAGTGAGTATCATAGTCATTCTTCTTTATATTATTTGCCCTTTTTTTTTTATTAAATTCATCATAAACCACTATATAACGAAATACATCATTAATCGTAGACTGCAAGCTGACCTGTCACAAAAAGTGCTACACAAAGGCTGCGGCAGATTGCGGTAAGGAAGGCGCCATACACGATGCCAACTCCAGAAAGGTTTTCGGTATTCCTTTGTACAAGCTTGATTGTGGCGATGGGAAGGTTCCTCTGGTAGTGGATCGATTGATTACTACTATTGAAATGCACGGCCTCTATACAGAAGGTATATACCGTAAAAGTGGGGTAAGCTCAAAAGTAAGAGAACTCAAGATGAAAATGGACGAGGGCGAGCTGGAGAAAGTCGACTTCAAGAATTATCAAGTCCACGTACTGGCCGCCGTCTTGAAGAGCTTCTTCAGGGACATGCCGGAGCCTCTGCTTACATTCGAGTATTACGACGATTTCCTGCACGCGGGTAATCTGACAGATCCGCACGATAGAATATGCACTCTCTTCGCAATACTGAAGAAGCTGCCCAAACCGAATTTCGACCTTATGGAACGTCTCATAGTTCACTTGGCGCGGGTCGCCCTTCACGAAGTTGACAATCGAATGTCACCTTCAGCCTTGGCTATAGTATTTGCACCGTGCATTCTGAGAACCAACAGAACCCTCCCGGCACAGGACTCGCTCCAGGATGTCGGCCGGCAGACCCGGTGCGTTGAGACTATCGTGCAGGAAAAGCTGCGTGTAGTAAGAGCGACCCTCGCCGATATCAATACTCTCGAATCAGCCTGTCATACGGCGACTCATCGTTTGTCGAGTCTTCGATCTTCGAAGATCTTCAGTCCAGAAGAATTGAGCGTAGCTGCACAGAGCGCGACGTCCAGAGGTCCGGATGCTGAACGGGATCGTGATCGAGGGGACGAGGAGGAGGCTCTACTCGTCGACCATATCCAGGAGATTCAGAAAGAGAAGGCCCTGCTCACCTCGACTCTACCGAGTCTCACGAGAGCTCCGTCGGACGACGACCTGGACGACGGTTCTCTCGATGATCTCGTACCCCCTACGGCCGGTGATTAACGTTACCTTCTTCAATAACCGTATTCTTAACGATAGCTAATTCTCTTAAGAACGATGTCAATCATCTCGACATCAGCAAAGCGCTCCGACCGATATCCTTGATTCTCCTCGCAGACGCTCTCTTGAGGAAGAAGCCGATTCAAAGGCAGAGCTCGGCGGACAACGCTTTTCCTACAATCATCAACGTCGACGAGGACATGGTGATGGTATGACCAGCGACGATCTCCGACGAGCAGCAACAGCAGCAGCCACGCTTCTAAACTACGCCAGCTGATACGAGCTACTCCAACCGTAATCAGCGTAGCTAGCGATAGCGGCGCTATCTTGTGCGCATGCGCGCTTGCGCTTCCTTCGACGACTCATACTTCCGCTTGTATCGGTAAGCCGTTGCTAGTAACTTAAAATTAGAAAAATCGACTTAGGTAGGTTTTTAAATTTGTTGACTCCACGCAATAACGTTGAGCTGACGACGACTTCGTTTAGCCTGCGACATAATGTGGATACGCCTTTATTCTCATTATTCTCTTAATCTTTTTATTTCACAGTGTCCCTGCCGCGACGCAAGCACGAAGCCCAAAAGTCAGCTCAACGTGAGACATTTGAACTTCCATTCTATTATTTAATAATTATTGAATGCATTCCGTATCGAAGACTGTCCTTTTATACGTGGCTCTTTGGAGTACACTACTTTTTTTTTCGGGCATTCATTTTTTTTTTAATTTTTAGTTTTCATTTAATCTTTCTTTCTTAACGCTCGAGTGATCGCTTTCGCTGCGTGCCTTTTTTTTTACGTAGACAAAATGGTCTTTGACGACGATTTATTTTTTAAAGAGAGCCAAAGCCCTCGAACCTCATCGTTCCTTCATCTGGCCAAGTATTATTAATTCTTTCCCACGCCCTCCCTGTTTCCTCCTTTGTATATTTTTTTTTTTTTTTTTTTTTAATTTTTACAAAATGGTCTTTGACGACGATTTATTTTTTAAAGAGAGCCAAAGCCCTCGAACCTCATCGTTCCTTCATCTGGCCAAGTATTATTAATTCTTTCCCACGCCCTCCCTGTTTCCTCCTTTGTATATTTTTTTTTTTTTTTTTTTTTTTTTTTTTTTCAATTTTTCTTCGGTATTATTCCACGTCGGTATTACTGCTACCATCGTTATCTAACGTTTGCCTTCACATTATTTTATTTCTTTCATTTATTCGAAATTTTTATCAATTCGGTATTACAACGATCGTTATACCATTAAGTATTAAAATCTTTTCGTCTCCTTGTTTTTACGTTATCTCGCGATATTTCTGTTCTTTCAATAATTACAAAATACTGTAATTATTGCTGCTATACGTGAAAGTTTTTCAAGACGTTACCCATATCCATCTTTTTTTCTTCGTTTTCCTCATCTTAAAAATTCTCCCTGACAATTTGAAGAAAACCTGTATAAAACCTGTATAAAAGGGTCCCTTGCGAAAAGTCGAAAATTATCAAGAAAGTCGATGGAGTTAACAAATATTTGGAAACGCGAATAGAAGAAGCGCGTCCGCGAGTATATCTGGATTTCCACGCAGTCGTCTGAGAACAAAAAGAAAATCACGAAAGCGACCCGAAAAGTCAACAGTACGATTTCACGAGCAAAGCGTACACAGACAGGACGGAAATAAACCAAATCGTAGCCTGTAAATATTGTAGTAATACATTTCCGTAATGTTTCGTTGCTCTTGTTTCACTCATAAGGAAAACAACAACAAAAATTGCCAGGACTAGATTTCTACTATTGATCGTCCCGCCAATCATTACTGGGATTGTCAATATTTTTTCCTGCCTCGCTGCTTTCCCTTTCCCACGTAGAGAGACACGTTCATTTGTAACAGAGACAGTCTCAATCCGCTACTCCCAATCCTCCCTATCACTATAGCTTCGCTTACAGACAGGAATGACCTGCTTTTTTTTTTCCTACTAGAGACAAACAATTTTCTTCTCAGTCTTAGACCCTACTGATCCCTACTTTATCGACCCTGATAGTCTCAATTCTTCCACGGGACCCACCACTTCCAATCGTCTTCACTTGACGTGTGTCTCAACAATACTTAGCGATATTGATTCGCTATTTCTAGGTGGATACGTTGCCTATGGGTTTTATGTACGCTTTGATCATTAGAAACCGTAGCAGTTGCGAATTCGATCAATAGCATAGAAACAATTTTTCAAATCATAAGATTTGATTAGTTGCGACCAAAAAAAAGAAAATTCGATGTATTTTGATTTCAATTCCACGAGCGAACGTTTGACGATGATCTGTGTCTGGTTTGGTCGAGTTAAATTATGACATGAATTTTTCCAGTATCGATTCGAATGGGCGATGTGTGTAAAATACTCCTAGACAATAGGAAACGAGCCAATTTGGTTTTGTCCTGTCAAATCAACTTGTTACTCGCAGACGCGAAATTTCTAATTGTTCCAATGTAACTTTTTAGCACAATCAAACGGCGCTGTAAAAATTTTCATTAGCGTATCTCGTCCAGAAGCATCGACGTTGCTCGATCTCAAATCTCTTTTTCTTTGGAGAATTTCAAAATTTTTCAATCTTACGCTCTAGCTAATTGATTATCAGAAGCTGCTACGCGTGTCTTCTTGACAATCGGGCGGCACTTCGTTTAGGTGCTTCCTTTTGCGGATTTAATGTGTGATAACGCTGAGGGAACTGGACGTTCTCTATTCCGATATATAAGTGTGAGATATCCGCGAGAGAGAGGAAGATAGATGCGAGCATGGACGAGAGAGAGAGAGAGAGAGAGAGAGAGAAAGGGAGAGCGAATGAATGTGAGTAAGAGATAAAAGCAAAACAAAAAATGGAAAAATGTTGTCTGTTCTTCCAAAATGTATTCTACTTAGCTGGGCTGAAAGGGAGAGCGAATGAATGTGAGGGGAACTGGACGTTCTCTATTCCGATATATAAGTGTGAGATATCCGCGAGAGAGAGGAAGATAGATGCGAGCATGGACGAGAGAGAGAGAGAGAGAGAGAGAGAGAAAGGGAGAGCGAATGAATGTGAGTAAGAGATAAAAGCAAAACAAAAAATGGAAAAATGTTGTCTGTTCTTCCAAAATGTATTCTACTTAGCTGGGCTGTTGCTCTTTTCAGATTTCTCTTAAGTTTTAAAGTCTCAGCTGTATAATTATAGGAGCCGTCGACACTTTTAACCTGTTTTTAAGTCGGCCGTAAATACGCGCGAAATGCTTTTAAAACCCTCATTTCGTACGTTTTATAGTGTTAGATGAAAGAGACACGAGATTCGTATCTTTTACGCTTTATATATTTTAGTAATAAGAGTGCGTAAGAGGTGCACAGTTAGCGACGAAGAGAGACATTATTATGTACAGAACGAAGGGAGAAGGAAAGAGAAAAAGGGAAAAAAAAACAAAAGAGAAAAAAAGCCAGGTGACCGGTGAACGTTACTTTTTTTCCCCCATAAATTGCCATGACACTTGGTAAACTCAAATGAAAGGTCCAGCAGGGACGCGCAAGAGTATATATTGTAGATGATGGATTATTTTTGAAATTCAAACAGCCGAGCGAAGAAATTATTTTTAAATCCGCACAACTTTACTAAATGCGTTTACGCTATGCGACGAATGGCTGTACGAACGAATGAATTAATTAACGAACGAGTGAATGAATCTTAATATCTTTTGAGACTAAGTAATGTAAGTGGTACAACCAACTAAAGATTAGAAGGAGAGAGGGAGAGAGAGAGATAGAGAGAGAGAGGGTGATGCGCACGTAGGTCTCTATGTGTGCCGTATGTGGCTGTGTTGCGTGAGCGAGAGAGAGAGAGAGAGAGAAGACGAAAAGGAATAAATGAGAAAGAGAAAAATCGTACCCACGTTCTTCGGTAACGTAAAAACAAAAAAAAAGGAAAGCGCGCGATTAGATTTATATCTAGATAATATTCGTTGTGTCGAGATATAATCGTACATAAAGGTAACAATAACTAAGCGTTAGCCTCTACTTAATTGTATAATGTATCGTTACGAACCACATACGCTTCTATTGTACGAAGTGCTTGCCACGAGCGCCGAGTGCAAGCAGTTAATTCTATCTGAATTAGTATATTATTCGGCGAGAAAGACATAAGGAGAGAATGACAGAAGAAGAAGAAGAAGGAGAAGAAAAATATAAAATCGCCAACTTCTAATCAATCGGCGTGAACATGAAAAATAATTCCAAGGCAATTCGAGGCGTATCCGCGAAGCGATCTTAACCTCAAAACGCAAATCATTACCAAGTGTATCGATAAGGCCGATGTTGAAATTACGTTCTTGATGGAAAAAGCGACTGTGACGCGCCGATTGAAAAGGCAGAAGCGACAATTAAGACAACGCAACTAACACACTCGAGTCATCGAACAGATTTCGATTTAAGTAACCTGCGAGTTATGATTTTAAAGAAGGTATCGTGTACTAGGAGCTTATTTCTCGTAACGGTTTATTCAAACCTCGTATCAAGGTCATCCGTCGGTAATGTAGAAGCCTTTATCTACCGCGTTGGTTCGCGACTGGGGTGCTTCCTTCTCTTTCTCTTGCTCCTTTATACCTTACCTTCTTTCTCCCTTTTTTTTTTAGGTTTTTTTTCACTGTCCGTTCTTTCCTTTCCATTTTACCGTCTCGTCTTACGTTCCTTCGACGAATGGGCGTTTCGCTAATTGGCAAACGGTAAATGGAAAAAGCGTGAATTCTCGTGTGTTAAACTTTTTGCATGCGTGGGATCAGCCAGCTGAAAGCTGCATGTCACAGGTCAACAAGGCGAAAGCTCTTGTCAGAGTGATAACCGGAGGTTGGATATTTTGTGATTTTTAAGGGGTGGAAAAAAATTGTACATGGTTGCAAGATCCTCGGGCTTTGGCTAGAGTCACGGACCAACGCGTTCACTTTAAAATTCAAGGAAAATAGAATCCATGAAGGAACATTAGCTGTCACTAAAAACGTCGCGATATTATGCTCTTCCCGTTCGTGTCTTGGCATCAATCTAAACATGATATGCGGAGTGTCTGATAGTTTTCGAATAATAGACACGTACTGCGTATTCTTACATGAGAAACCGCACGAAGAGGAATGTATTTTCGAAATATTTAATCGTCCATTTTTCAATGCCGGACCTGCACGCTTCTTAACGATACTCGGCCCGTTTAGTTTGGCAGTTGTATACAAAAATTCAATTACCACGTACGTCAGGCGACACACTTTGATGAAGTAAAGTCAACAATATGATTCATAATTAAAATAAAAATTCAAATTATTAATTTAAAAAAATTATTTCACTATTACAATTTTGAATGCACGTGAAAGTTGCGACTACCGCAACTTGACTGCGCATACAGTAGATAGAAAAAAAATGTTATAACGAATATTCAACTTACAGCGTAAGTCCTGCATTGAGAAGTTGGATGATTATGATATTTTTTAAAATTTCATTCTCAACGTAATTTATAATGTATCATATCGCGCGCGCGTTCGTTATACGTGAACTGTGTTACGCCCTGCATATATATATATTATATATACATATATAAATATATATATACATCTGTTATTTTTCTGCGAGAAAAAGCGTCGTGCGAGTGCGTGTTACCAAGAAGACTATTAAACTATACATATTAGGTATATCGGAATTTTCGTAGATTTAACGTGAGGAAGACGTGCGTGAGAGAGAGAGAGAGAGAGAGAGAGAGAGTGCACTTTTAAATTTTTTTCCCCGGAGAAAAGATATCTCATTTGTAACGTTTTAACGTTTTCTCACGTCGAGGCTTACGAGCTCGTTACTAAACTTTTATCCAGCAGAAGTGACGATGAGACGAAGAAGAAGAAGGGAGAGGGGAGGGGAAGAAGAAAGAGAAACCAGTGGATAGTAGTAGTACGGACATGAAAAAGTGCTCTAGGAGACAGAGAAGCAAATATTGTCGAAATGTCCACATGCGAAAAAAAAATGAGAAGAAAACTTTTCTTCCGTATTTTTTTTATTTTTTAAGTTTAGTTGGAGAAAAAATTTTTTTACTACCCTTTTAACGGCATTTATTACCCTTATGATTTTACTACACACTTGTTTTCAAAACCCCAAGGGGGTCCTTGTGCATAGACATGTGTGTCCTGCGTATCCCGTGTATAACGGGGTATGCGAGAATAAGGAAATGAGAGTATGTGAAAAAAAGGTATCGTACGCGTTTTTTTTTTTTTTTTTTTTTTTTTTTTTTTTTTTTTTATTTTTTTTTTTTTTTTT
>NW_014333601.1:267026-294732 GCF_000341935.2 Cephus cinctus
TTTTTTTTTTTTTTTTTTTTTTTTTTTTTTTTTTTTTATTTACGTGCGGACGGCGTCATCAAAATTCGACGCGGAATTCCGCATGCGATTTTTTTTACGTTTGACTGCGTTCGTTACGCTACCGCGAAATCATGTAAGGTCTCGCACGCTGTCAGTGCCGAGAGAGGGCGCATCGATAAAAATTGTTTGCATTTAAAAGACGTTTCAGTCACTCTCGAATTATGGTAATCCGAGCGCGTAAGATATTCTTTCTTTCTTTATTTTCTACCTTTTTTTTTTCATTTCTTTTTTCTCGGTGCCCTAACGCTCCGACGATCGATCGTCAATCCTTAATTCTTATTGTTCGTCAGATCGAACTTCTCAAGTCTGTACAATGTAAGCGTGCGAGAGTATACTCCGTGTCTGACTGTAATTTTATATTATATTTGTAAGGCAAAAGAAAATATTATGTACAGTATACCTGATATTAATAATAAGAATCTACCTTATAGCTATCAAGTATCACTTGTTGTATATTCGTGTACATACTTTGCGTGCGTGATAACGTTATTGATATCATTCGTTATGTTTTTTTGCGAAATTTTTTTTTCAATAGTATTCCACTTGTACGGTAAGTGACTTTTTTGATTCAATGTTTAATGGGCTTTTGGGCGAGTTTAGATTTTTTTTTAAATATATCTGGCTCCATTGTTCTTCTGTTGCTATTTCTAACGTATGTGGGTGTCGGTTGATTATAGAGCGGGTCAGAGGGGGTTTAAAAAGGATTTAATTAAAATCAAACGTCTTTTATTTGAATGACTAATGAATCTCTCGAGTTTGTGCTTCCTAATCTGACCTTTTCTCGATGACCTTTCCAATCTCTGCTTAATGAAACTTCTTTGTCTGTTTAAAGAGCTTGATAAGCTTGAACATATTTTCAATTACCTTATACCGTTACGCTGCGATCTATTTTCCAATTATGACGTCGTCGAAGATCTGATAATTTATAAATTAAGAGGAATTTCATTAACGGACTTTACGAGTAATAATGCGATTAAAGTAAGTTCAGTTGAGTTACTTACATGTTGGAGGAAAGTTTTGTAAGCTAATGCCAAGAAAAGCCAAAGTCGTTATCGATTGGAAAATTAAGCAGGCCTAACGATATATAAAAAACTAACCTCTATTTTTATCGCATAGTCATTACTCTCGTAGGCAACCAAAGAATCAAACGATTCTGATGAATCGTTGGAAAACGGTTAGGCAGCAGCCGACAAGGCTGTTTGTTACGTTGAGCCAGAGGTACCGTAAATCGATGAGTGAAAGAACCGTGGTTGGCATAAGCGTCTGCGCGAAAATGTTGACTTGACGACAAGTCGATACCTCGAGCCCAAAAGGAACTTGGTGATTTTTACGAAAGACACAAAAATAGAAGAAAAAACACGATGGAGTTTATTCACTTATTAATACACGCAATTATTTTATAATTCAGATACCATTATTAATATTCACTTATAGTAACATCGATATTTGCCAAACTTAAAATTATATTTTTTAGTCATTCACATAACCTACACTTTCTGGCTAACGCTCTTAGCCCTCTGTTGGATTTTATTGTGAAATTCACTGTCGGTAATGTAGAGCGATGTCGTGTTCTTATTTGTCTGTCCAGTCTGTATGCATCCAAGAGAAACACGACTATCCAGACAATTTTCATAGTTTATTAGGGAACGTACCTTCAGCCATATTTCATATTCTGACGTCACTAAGGACGGTGGTCATTTTGAAAATAAATTTACACAACTTTTAATTGGTACAAAGTCACGACTGTAAAATTTTACACCACGTTTATGCAGGGACGAAAAATATATATTAGTGCTGAATAAAAAATTCTTTGTCACGTTAATTATGTAATTTAATTAAGGTCTTTTATGGCACAACTATGTCAGTGTATTTGTCATTTGTCGTTGTACGCAGATGTTGGGCAAGATATTTAATAAACTGCGAAAACTGTTACAAGAAAAAACATCCTTGCGCTACTACATCATGTTTTTCTAATATCGCCAAGTGGCCGATAATATTATAAACGAAGCAATTCGGTACACTTTTCGTAATATCTTTTGACCTGAAATGTATTATGCTAAATATAGATATATATTTATTAAGTTAACCATCATTAAATATAGCACCTCATCAACGTAAGTATTTTTTATTAATAATTGTAATTTTGCTCGAGTGGTAAAAAAATTACGATAAAATTGCATTTGAAATGATAACTCATTACATCGACTAATGAGATAGTTGATAACTGAAATTAACAACCTCATTAAAACGTCTTCTCATTGAGGTGATAAAATACTGTGTAACGTATTTTGACTATCGAAACTTATTTCTAATCAATATATTTGTTACATCGATCCGAACCCGCTGTAATAATTTAATTTGTACTGGCTTTTCTCATAGACACGTATCATTATTTTTCGTATATATCAAGATCCAATGTGTAAATACGTTCAAGGATAAAAATAAAAATATGTAATAATATCACGGTCACAAGGCGGCTCCAGCTACCGATTCAGATAACGCTCTCACTTTCTGATTCCCTTCGAGTCGCCACTCTGTTCAGAAGCTACGCTCTCGGGTTGGTTCGTGCACTTACGCCGATGCTCTTGGAAATATTTGTTATTCTTCAGTTGTGGTCGAGGTGATCGAATCTGCCGTGGAGAGATAGTCTCGAGGTACCGAGTTGCCCGGCAGAGGAGACGACCCGACGGAGACGTCTCCACGGACCGGCGGAGGTCCGGGTGAGATACCGGCGCCCCGCTGGTGATAGGCAAAGGGCTGTAGGGCGGGCGGAGGTACAGTTTTGTTACGGTTAAGGGCAGGGGAGGAACACCCTGACCCGAGTTAAGGACGCGGTGCCCGGCTGTCGCCCGATGCCCTGGGAAAGAGGCCGTAGAGGATCTCCAAAAGAGTTACGTACCGATTCGCTAAGGAACGCTCTCGATTTAGTTTGAATGGACGACTCGAGGGAAAGGATAAGAGTTATCGGCTATTAGGATCTCGACCAATCAGAATGATTTTCTTTATGAAGAAGTTGACGAATTTGACTGTTGTCAAAACAGTCTGTCTTGGGACACCGATCGGGATGCCTCGAGTTGCCTCGCGTTTCCGGGCTGTTTGTTGATAGTTTTTCTAGCTGTGTTTTTCATCCGGTATAAAAAGTTCTCGCGTTGCTCTCGCTGTATTCAAAAAATCCTATCGATTTTCTGCGTGTGTTTCGGAGGTGCAGTGCTGTGCTATAGTGCAGTGCCCATCTGAGTTTCCCCTGGATGCAGTTTCCGGTCTTGACGGATCAGCTGAACCAGTTCCGGTGAGGACTCCCAATTTATTAATTGGTGGAGGGATTTCGATTTTATAGCTCCGATTCGGTCTGTTACGTTTTCGATCAGTTGCTCTCTGTTTCCGGCAGTATTTACCTGACGCTTACTCCAACCCTCTCTACCTCAACTTATGAGCCTGAGCGGCCGTGCATTTCCGTAAACGTTCACTTTAGTTTGTGCATCCGGTTGCGTTTGCTGATGTTACACGACCCCAAAAATCAGCACTTAAGGTTGCGTTTCTCGATTTAACGTGTCCTCAAATATCGACAGGACCCGTTAAGGGGGCAGGTACAGTAATGACTCGAAAAAAAGCTCTTTTTTGGCCACACATTAAAATAATTAATGACAAATGTTTTTCCACTTGAAAGATATATATTTGAAGATAGTGTACAAATTTTTTTGAGGCAAAATCTGACGAAATGCCAGAAGTACAGTAAATTTCCCAGAGGTCCAAAAAAAAAAGTGGTTTTCGGTGATCACCGCTGCTGGCAACTGGATCGTCTGACATCAAAACCCAAAGCGGGAATCATTAGTTAATGATATAATGCTGTACTTGGACGAAGGACTTTGGTGGATTTTAATTTTTCACAAAATGGCGGATGTTGAAACTCAAAATTTGTTTTTTGACCAAAATTTCGCTCACATTTTCGGCTGTTAAAAAACAAATAATCGTCAAAATTAAAAATCCTTCGTCCAAGTACAGGATAATTATATATATAATAAATGAGAAAAAGGTCCAGCTGATCGGTAAAGCCGTTCTCAAGTTACAGTGATCACCGACTTCGAAAACGTGGTTTCGAGAAAAACGAGTTTAAAGTTTTGAGTACGATTCACATGCAGATAAAAAATTTATTTTGGAAGCTACTTATCTCCATAAATAACGGTCCGATTAGTTTGAAATTTGCAGAGAATACTTTTGAAATATGCTACTTTTAGAAAATGCAAAAAAAAATCGATTTTTTCAAAATGATTACTGTACCTTCAGCCCTTCAGCTATCGTCTCTTCTGATAGGTTCCATCAGAGCTCTCGTTTTAGCGGAGTTCAGACTCCTCCGCCTCAACTCCCAGATCATACCGGCTCCTCGGTTCCCGATGAGAAAAGAATTGGCTGGCGCCCGCCTGATATGCGGGTGCATGGACTGAGGGTAGACGGCCGAAGGTGACGTAGATTAGTTCTCGGATTTTTGTTATAGGTATCGAGTTAAGAGAATACGTTACAATTTGTATAATAAGTTTTATTCAAGTTTCAGATATCTTCAGATAAAGACGAATTTTTGATCTAATGTAATCTTTTTTGTCTCGGGTTTTATTATATTGATAACTTTTCCACGCGATAAGTGAGGGCTTTGGCTTCGCCAAATGGTCTAGGGTTATTATGGCGGGCTGACTACCTTCGCAGCCAACCAAAAAGTGTCGCGTGAGAACTCCCTAGAAGCCGAAGGATTTAACCGCTCAAGGCAGTTTCACCACCTACTAACTCACGCTTACTAACTCTCTAACTTTTGAAACCTCTCGTGCGGCATGCTCATCCGACCTGGGATAGTACTTGTAAACTTCTGCGTACTAGTGCTCTTTACAGTCGTAGTAGCAACATATGATACGCAGCCCCTTGTAAAGCTACATGAAGTTATACGACACGAGCAGAACGGTTCTTCTTAATTTTGTCTGCGGATCGAACGCAGAATCGAAATCTTTATCGAGAAGCTTCATTGAGAAGCATTGAAATAATAGCTGTTTTCACCGAAGTCGAATCGAACGATGAAATACGTGTGTGCCTATACATACATATATTAGCGACATATAGATATACGTTCAGTGTATTTCAACTCTCGTTCGACTCCAGCAGAAACATAACCAATGACCCAAGCTACAATGTTTGGGAAACGACGAGAAGTTATAATTTTTAAATGCGGCTACAGCTGGGAATCTGAATTATAAACATGCGAACCTCATATGCTTTATGGGTACCTTTTTGAAAATGGATCCCGTAGACCCTTTTTTTCGGAGAAACCATAAACTTGTAAAAATGAACGGAATAATCCCCGAAAAAGATTTATTAAACTTTTCTTATTACTCAGAGTTGCTGCGATGCTCGTTAGATTTCAAGAGGGAGGATAACAAGTTGCTATATAACAATAACTTTCTTTATAGACCTAACCTCGTTACAGCTTTTTCTTTATCGATGATTTCACGGATTTCTCTAATATCCAATACTTCTAACCACTCTTACGCGTCCGATATTCAACTCGTCTAAGAGTTACTCCTTCGAACGATAGCAAATATCGATTATATAAAAAGAATAAAGTTAGACATACTGTCATTAGTAATCACGTTCAAATTGTTCATCAGATAATCCTTGGAAAATTATGACACGCACACACCAAACTGTGAAACTGGAATAGTTGGAAAATATGTAGCAGAAGTAACTACGAGTCTCGTGTTTGTCACTTGCAGATGTCGCCCCTAACGACAAGCCCGACGACCGGTAACTCAGAAGATATGCAAGAGTCACGTGACGCGAAGGTGGAAACTAAAAGTTGAGAAGAGAAAAAGAATAAACCGGGGGGTCTATGAATTTTTCGTAGTGAGAAAACGACGTTAATAATAAAATAAGAGAAGCTGCTGCATTTCTCCGAGTTATACATGTGCTTATAATATTCGAAGGCTGAAAGAAAGCTGGATGACTAGATGGTTAAGAACCGCCGGGCGACTAGACGACTAGGCAGTAAGCCAGGAAGCCCCCACGGTGAGGGTGACGTCTGACGGTCCTGGTGAAGCCAGCCACAAACTAATTACGACCTCGGGCGCCGTTGAGAGGACGAGAACTCTCGGTGAAGGAGCTGCCAGCCATGCAGTCGTATCGTCAAGTCCGGTACTTACTAACTATACTTAAGTGCCAAAGTTATAACACCTTCGTAGACGTCGCAGCTGCACCTGTCGCACAGTCCGAAACTAGCCGCAATTAAATTCTTGGTCATCTAATTACCCGTGCTGGCTCGATGGAACTGTATTCCCTGTAACAAGATAATTGGCTCAGAATGGGATCGACTAGTCTCTACCTCGATAATGGCTACCGCTACTCCAATCTACCTGACTAGGACCTCGGGAAATGTAGAAAAAAAAATGCTTTCTGGGTCAAGAAGCCAGGAATACTCATACGTCAAAGACGTAGCGTTTCTAACGCATCTGTGTCACGACGAACATAACCTTTTATTCACTGAGGTACCTTTCACGTCATTTGCCTTACTAAAATTACATGCCTGTCACACCCTTTGGCTCTAATGGAAGAAGACGCATGCAATCAGGTATCGATATTACTATTCTTTATGTGCTTTTCTGTCAACATATTTCCTAATTCGAATTTCGTACGTGCCACGCAGCAGGATTCGCCCTGGGTAACGGTCCCTGCCACGTGTCACTAATTGAACGCACAGGAGTCAATACACTCCTTTAGAGTCCCTATAACGTCGACTGGTGACTTGCACAGTTTCCCCTCGAGAAGCTCGAGGGGTTTTGTCAAAGGAAAAACCTTAAGGGGTTTTGTCGTGAGTTTGCCAGATGGATACAGATACGTAGGACAGTAAATCAATGCAGGAGTATCAAACGAGTTTTATTTTATTTTCAATACAATGAACTTCTGCTTTTAGGAGTCAAGTCGTCACGTATTGATTATGCGAAGGGAATATTTAGTGCAGGAGACTGTAGACGTATATATGAGCAACGGAAGAAATTACACAGTTATTAGTCGGTCTGTAGGAGTTGACAATTTTTTCTTTTTTACAGTTGGCAAACAATGCAATCCTTATCAAATCATACCTGGTTTTACATTAAAACACAGAAAAGCGTTAAACAAAGAAAAGTTGTATATAGTTTAGCTCAAAGTCATGTGTACGCATACTTTGTGATATAAATTTTGGGACTTGCTAGAAACTTTGTTGCTTTAAAACTGTCAAAAAAATTGAATTCTTGAACCGACTATACATCTAACTGAATGTCGTTACGCGAGAGAAGAAACTTTCGACAATGATAATTTCACTTTGAGCAAAATTTCTTTTAGGCGACTTAACTTGAGCGTCACGTGCATTTGTGGTTGGACAAAGATTTCTTTATGATACGAAAAAATTTGTTAAAAAATATTGTTCAACCACTTACTGGAACGAAGGAAAATAACATTACAGAAAATTCACTCAAATAGAAACAACAATAGATATAAGTCATAAAATTTAACTAGGCATATTTTTCAAAATATATTTCTAAATTTATTTTATCTACACTCAAGACGTGTTCATCCTTCAATAGATAATACCATCGTATGTTTAGTGAAATTTAAATTTCAAGCACGTATCACGTACAATGGGCCTATTATTTATTCCTCCCGGGTAATATTGATAGCAATAAATATACCGATCTGTGAAAATCAATCACTATGAAGTTATTGACAGTACGTAATAGTTCTAGAAATTCATGGAACCCATTCGTGATATATGAGAGTATCGTAATGCGAATATTAATCGGAACGAAAATGTTCATTTAATTGCTTGTCATATTTTTCTGACCCACATGAACATTAAACTGAATAGTCAGGACGGCTGTGTTTAAAATGTTTCACTCGCAAAAACCTCGCAAACTCTTTGCCAACTTGCTACGTTTATTCACTCGGCAAAGTATTTGCGGCTCACGAGCAAATGTTTATACCCCTGTATACACGAGCGCCAATAAATACTGTATATCAAGCCAGCAAATGCTCTCGTCGTCGGCGCTTTTTTGTACTATGAATGATTACGCCAGTGTTAAAGTTTATTTATGCCGATAAGCTATCCCGAAGGAAAATTCAACACCGAATGATGAATATAACTTTCCATCTTTTATCTTCCATTCCATCGGCCCTAAGTCGTCTGACTTTTTATCAAGCACTTTTTCATTCCTACGATGATAAAATCGGAGAAATAATTTATCTTGTATGTTAAAATTTGTGCATAGAAATAAGGCTTTAACCGCGTTTGAAATATTCGTTAGCGTAGATTTGGGAATTACTTGGATCAATTGAATAATTTTTTTATCACATCACAGTAAACACAAAGCAGCAGTTGCGTATTGATAATGTTAGAATTTCATACTTGGGAATTATTACGGCAAAGTAAATACGTTTCTGATACTTATGTAACTTTTACATAGCTGTTACCCAAGAAGCACCCGATATGATGGGTAATGTCAAAATGTTATACTCAGGGATATATATGTAACAATTATGTGCATTAAGTGTTTTGTAATTGTTAAATTTTATTTATTGATTATAATTTTAGAATTGTCATTTGAAAGATTTTTTAACAAATTGAATTTTTTGATTATGTCGATTAATTGAATACAGTTGGATATTTTTACTTTAGAAATAGCACTGAGATATCTTTTAGTTAAATTTCACACTGCTAATGATTTTTTGCCAAAAATATTGTGTTTTGTATCAATGAAAATATATGGAAAGCCATTCATTACCTTTCGCGAAAGAGCATTAGCAATGGCAAGTTTTCCTATGGGAATAGCACCAAATCCAATTTATCAATTAATCAAATTGCGCGAATCAATCAAACGCTTTAACTCGAATGGGTACGATTAACCTGAACAACCTCCTATAAATTTAACGGCCGAAGATAATTAATCGAAGAAAAAAACGAAACAGCATTGTCCGTTAATTTGCGTACACATCCCATAATTGCATATTAGTAATTATTGTGAAAAATTAATAAAACGTTTAAAATAATTCGACCAACATTTAAATGAAAATATTTTTATGAAAATATTATTTCAAAAAAATTGCTCGAATACTACGTGATCTTTTATCGTAAAATTTCAGGACTGTAATCTCTAATGATTAAAGTCAATATGATTTCCAGCTTGTTTGGTTTAAATTCGACAAATCACAAAACGTGCCGATTAATAAATTACAAATCTGAAGAATCGTCAACGTCATGATCCGATCTTGTCGAATAACAATCGAAGAGAAAAAAAGCAGTTATTGATAATTTAACCAATATATATTTACATGTATTAAAAAACGAATAATCATCACAAATATTAATTATAGTAATTGTACCGATTAAATAGGTCGAAAAATAATTATAATATCAATGCACATCCTTATCTCTACATATTTCCTAGATAATTTGGTAAAAAGTCTTGAAAATGAAATTTACACCCTATCGAAGTAACTAGCAGGTACTTTACCTGATAGCGATAGTAATTGAAATCCTACAACTTCCGCGGGAAAGCGTTTAGTCGACACGCAGCTCTTCCACGTCTGATTTCATTACTGAAGAGATTCACTTGCGTGTCACAGTTTGCATGACTGTAAAAAAATAATCCGCCCCTCGGATTTGTCCTCGATCATGGCGCGATACGGTGGTGTAAACTTTATTCCGTAATCACAGTAAATTAAACTCATAACATACCCGTGAGTACGATTTAACCTCAAAGAGTAAAATGAAAAATTCAAAGAACAACGTAACCTACCAAGTTTGCTTCTTCATTAGCAATTTCCCTAGGAGCAGAAATAAAGGTCGCAGAATTACACAATACTTAAAGAAACACATTTGAGAATATATTTACGTAACATATTATTACTTTAATATTGTCATGCATGTGGATGCATGTTACACACGTGACTCGAAAAATGCTTCAATTGTAAGTATTTAAGTATCATACAAATTTGAATACAATAAGTGACAGCGCTAAGGATACTTGGCGCTGTCGGTAAGGTAGAGTCCTTTACAGCCAACATTCTTCTAGCTCGTCGAAGGCCGAGAGTGGGGACAGCTGGGCATTGTCATTGGTCACGGGTACGAGAGAAGGGGAACTGTCACAGCTGTTCTGAGTACCTGACTGGTATTTCGCTTAGCTTACATGTCTCTGCATTATGTAAATTGTGAGAGACTTACACTGTACATTGAAAATCTTGAAAATGAACATATCATGTATGCGCATGTGCGCACGCCTTTCGTACCGATTCGTCATTACGAAATTTTACGTGTAAGGTTATCGATTGTCAGATTATGGCAATTCGCAGAAATCAACGTCAATTAATCAACGGTTATTTATGAAATGTATTATCTCGTCATCAGTGACATTCCAGTTGATAATGTTTCGTGGTTTTACAAATACGTAATATCTGAAATGGAGTAACTGTAATTTGTAATCCTCCAATACGGATGAATTGGATAGTCAGTTCGAGATTTATAAGGATTTTATGAATATGCTGAATAAGATAAGTGACCTCTGGTATATTAGAATAATTTATTATAATATTTGTAAAATAATTATAATAGACATTTCAGAAAAATTTATTTAAAATCCAAAGCCCATACTTTTGACGATTACTACTGCTTACTAGTTCATAGTACTTAATATTTTCATAGCACATAAACGCGTGAATGTTATTTTACCAGGGAATGTGCGAAACCTTCTTATTAAATTGATCGAACGTTTTTATAGTTCGACTGAAGATATATGTCTTTTTAATACGTAGTTGCGTGACTTGTCTTTAGGTCAGTCCCAACGGGTTATAACCAAAAAAAGCTTGCAGCCAGCCAGTTCTTATGAAAAACGTGATAAGTAAATGGTGAACATTGATTTTTAATTATAAGCATAATTAAATGTATACAACGTGCGAAACGAGGTTCATAGTGTTCCATGCATAAGTAATAGATACGGAACTATATGTGAAATAAGTAATGCTATCCATGTTATGATGTTAGGAAAAAAAATCTTTTCTGAAACAGTGATGAAGAGGATGGATGGTGTATTTTTGCAAACAGGGATAAACTAATAAGAACTTTTTATAGGCAACTCAAAAACAAATTTACCGTCCATTTAAAGTTTAATCCAAGCTTGCATAATTTTTGAGATACATTGAAAAATCTGAAAGTCCAAAACCTAATTTTTCTTGTTAGTACACATTACGTTTATTCACATGACAAAAGATACAATAATTTTCGACACTGATAGTAGAATTTGTAAAGCGGTCAAAAGATTGTTCAAAATTTATGAAAACGTTATACGGTGCTACAAAGCGTTCGGTTTAAGTGAATTAAATTTAATAGGAATAAAACAACTGTATAATCGCTCGATTCATGTTATTCGAGACGTTCGACATACACGTACCTCTCATTATTACGTGGTATCTACTATTTATTGATTATCCTGAAAAATTCGTGCAATTACGTTAAACAGAGAATACGAGGCCTAAAAGACGAAAAATAATACCTTGATTTATTTACCGTGAAATTAAACTGGCTAAAATAAGTTTGAAAGAGAATTTATTTGCTTTGTTCCACAAAATCATGGCGCATAGAATTTCCAAGTCCCATTTATCACTAGTTCACGAAATACATAGCCAACACGGTGCTCCACGTGATATCGCAAGAACTGTAAACCCACCGAATTACATAACCTCCTC
Organism: Cephus cinctus; assembly: GCF_000341935.2. Classification (NCBI taxonomy): domain Eukaryota; kingdom Metazoa; phylum Arthropoda; class Insecta; order Hymenoptera; family Cephidae; genus Cephus; species Cephus cinctus. The sequence goes on from NW_014333601.1 coordinate 278,835, forward strand.
AAGCATCCCTTAAATTCACAATTTGAATCATTAGTACATTACCGACTACCAGGCCAAAGAAAATAAGCGAACTTCTTACTGTAATACAGTCAACTAAGTACTGGAAGTGCAAGAAATTCAAAGCCCCGAAACGTTTCACTGCGCCCGAAACGTCCAGGTCCTTCCTGCATTGTCGATCTATTCACACATCACATATACACATACACACCCACGTGACTATATGACGTCTCGTAGACAGTTGCTTTTATGTATTTAGTAGATTTTGGTTGGACTGTCCTCCTCGCTGACCTACATTTCACGTCTGTAGTGCGAACAGCCTAAAGGATTCTTTCTTACCGACAAGTCTCCTCCGTAAATCCTTGTCTACTTTATTCCTACTTTATCGGCCGGGTGACACGAGCCCCACGATGCAATTACAATACGCATTAAAATCAAGGGGAATAAAAAATATCGATATTATTTTCCGGCTGACATTCGCTAATAGATAACCAGCGCTGCAGGAAACCACTTTCGAGGCACTTGCTGACTATACGCGTTCGATAAATTTCGAGAGAAGCAAAAGCAAGCTGTGAGGGCTGTGGAAAGTGGGAGTGGCGATGGCTGAAGGAACGCAAGGGGAACGCGAAGGAAGGGAGGAATTATCTTCCACGTAATTACCCAATGGAATCTGTTCAAGGATTTCGTAGTGAAAGAGGCTTTCCCGAAATGCGGGACGATATTACGTTTCTTCTTTTTGTTCGGCGTAAACGACCGAGCTCTATTACCCTTCCGCTGCATTCTTTGTTATTATAATGATAATGATTATCGTAACGATAACAATAAGATTTTTGGTATTGTACTTAACTTAAGCGCAGGTGTATGTACACGGATAAAAACGTGAATGAGTCACAATTTGAGATTGGGGAGGGGGGGGCGAAGTGGGGGGAAAGAGTGATAATTTTACAGTGCTAATAAATATCTATAATGCTTTATGAAGCAGACTTTTAATTTCAATGGAACCTACGCTTCGTTATAATAATGGCGGATGGTGCGATTGAAATTTCTTTTCCCTTGGGGTCAAAATGATTAATTATTCTTTAATGTAAAAAAATACGTAATTTTTGTGAATTCGTGTATTTATCGACTGGAATAAAATTATTGAAACTTTTGACAAACTTTTATGTGAAGAATATCGGGGTTTGTGTAACAAGCAATTGTGGTTTGTTTTTTTGTTTTTCCAATGCCATTATTTTTTTCGATTATCTGGTATATAACTTGTTGTTTTGATAGGATAAGAAAAAATTCAATGTATAACTTTAGGTGATACGTTTTTAGAGAATTTATTGACTTTGCGTACAAATTAGAAGATAAGGCACAATGGCAAAATAGATTTTTGAAATAATAATAATAACGTACGACTCTATATGATTTCTACCAAGATGGTACAGTCGTTTCACGTGTAAGAGATTCTATACAGGGGACTTATTTAGCTTAAAAGTCTTACGAAGATAACCCCTCTAAATGCTGTTTTCTTCGTGCACAAACTACAGTCGGGCTGTAAATATAATATTCGGTATTACGAAAAAGCTCACTTGAAATACATTGAATAATTTTATTCCCGTACAAATGCATCATTCAGAACCGATTATTAATTTCGTCCTTAATATTGTGCATTTTATATGACAATTGATATTTATTGTGCAATTTGATATAAGATTTCAAATTTGGAATAAATTTGTCTATTAATAAATATTTGCAATTATTTCTATATACAGTTGGTTAATAAAATTTTGAAATAATATCATGTTTACCGTTGTTCTATGTATTATGAAAGCATTCTTGAAACAAGGAGCGTCCACTAGAGCAGCACAAAAAAGCTAAAGAATTCTTCAGTAAAGATTCTAAAAGCAATCGTTTATTCTTCCAGTAAAAGAACGATTGAAATTAAAACGTCAAACGTATCCCAGCAACGGACCTCAAAACATCCTCAAAAGCGTCCCTTCTTTTTATTCCTTTCAAGAAAATATCTAAATTCAATTTTTCAACAGTGTATAATACAAGATCGCGCCAAGCCTTTGAGTTTCAAAAGCAGCTTATAGTATACCTGTAGAAATTTGTCACGTGTGAAAATTTACGAGCTCATGGATTCCTCCTAGATCCAAAATTCTTCATCCATAGCGTCTACCGATTGGTCAAAGCCGGTATACGACACACAAGTATTCAGCTTTTACATACAGCTTTTGCAGAAGCGTCCGATGTTCCGCACCACCCGTTATACTAAAGAGAGTTGGAATCTACCGGAAACGAAAACTCCAACTTTTTCTCGGTACTTGGTAAATATTTAGTAAACTTCATGATAGATTTTAGCCGATCTTTTTTCAACCAGATATACCACTCGTTACGTTGAATTAACAATGGCTGAGCATTAAAATTTTAATTAACCAGTTTTTTTTTAAATTAATTAAACTATTAATTAATTCAAATTTAATTCAAACTAAAATTTTCCCTATAATAAAATTCAGGTTAGTTTGATAATATTAAAAAAAAAGTATTACCATGCGTTTATCCTTATAATTTTTCTATATCGATCATCCAGTCGAGAACGTCTCTTTTAATTTGTATAATTCATTTTGATTGATCATGGTTCGACTAATGCATCAGGATAATTAAAAAATAAAATTGATAAGTATCTTTATTTGAGCTTTTACAAGAAAGGAACTTGCAGCGCGTCAAATTATATGTTATATTGTATATATATATATATATATATATACACATGTATACGGGGCCCATGAGACTTGTTCGAACACAAGAGAATTCTCGCGAGGTTTATTACGGAACAGTATCGTTACTGACCGCAAGCTTATTGGCTTTTACCGGGGTCAAAGCCAGGGTGAATTTCCATTAAGGGGTTACCCTAGTGTGAATGCACAAAGAACAGGGTCAATTTAAAAAATTAATTACTCATAAACCATAAACGGAAATCAATTTACATTTGGCTACATGTTAATACACGCGTTAATGAATAAATTATGAAAATCTGCAAAAAAATATATTTATTTAAAGTAACGTAGTGTCGCACGGAAGGCCGCTGCGATTGAACAACAAAGCGGTGTACACTGTTTAGCCCATATGGTTTGTCTGAAAGAGAAAAAAAATATATTTATAATTTATATATAGCATCGCGTACAGTATGACGGAGCCATTATTTTTTTTTTTTTTCAAAATTTTATATAAAAATATTTTTCTTTCGAACAACGATCAATGCTTTCTCAGGAGTCTAGATATTACAAGAAACTTTACGTTTCCTTGGAATAATTTTTTGAACAATGCAACCTATGTCTTTCGATAAAGCGTCCATTGTCCAGATAAGACAAGAGGGAAGACAGAGAAGCATATAAAGATAGACACAAAAGTTGAAGAAACAAAGAGAGAACTTACTTTCCCGAAGAACAATCGCGTGGTCGTTGATACTCTCGTTTCCGTCTTCCGTTACTTTGTAACAGAACAATTGGAAGCAGCCATACGCACCGCTACCTGCGATACTATAAAACCCTTCTATCCTATTACGAAATTACCTATGTCAGATCGTTGCGCTGTAATTAAAAATTTTTTACTTTTTTTTCTTTTTTAATTAAGGGGGTTAAATCGACATTTTGGTTATGCTTTATAAATAAGAGGATTAGGTCAGAAACCTGCGGGTATTTTTTTTTTTATCTTCCACGCATTTAGACACACGCGTTAGTCGTCCCACATAGGTTTTATGGAAGACTGATTTTTACCCAGGACTTTGTACAGCTTTTTGCCAAATTGCTTTACGTTTTCGTTCTCTGCTCAACTCCTTTTCGGCATACCGTAATGACACATAGCCTATGTTACTCCTGAAAATTAAAGTTAAAGCAGTAAAAGGGATATCTCAAATTGGTTCGGTGGTTCTTGAGTTTTGGGGTAACGTACCATAGATATATAGCGGGTGGAGAGTTTAAAGAGACCAGGGCGATTTTTTTTTTAAACTAAACGAGGTATCGAAAAATGTTTCATGCGGGAGCTGTAGGAATTCGAGAGTAACGGAAGATACCGTAATTGAATGTTCATTCGGGGTGCAGGCGTCAAGGTTATTCCAAGGTCAATATTGAATATCTTAATTGGACGATGCATTTTTTTTTTTCGAAAATAAAAAAAAATGGTTCAATCTCGAGTGCAAAAGCAATGGTACGCTAACCACCAAAGTTGTAATCAACTTGATAAAATTTTTGAAATATAAGACAAAAAAATATGTTCTCCGTATCGCCTGGGATCGAAAGAAGATTTATTATTATTTAATGCCTAGTTTCGTTTCCGAAAAAATCGCACTGGTCACTATAAATGCTTCGCCCGGTATAGAAACGTACAAAATTGTTTTATATATTTGTATATATATATATAGAAGATAGAAAAAATATATATATATATACACACACACACACGTTGTATTAGTATTCAGAGAGACACGTGATGTCTAATCGATATACATTTGTTCAGAACATTTCAACTATAACTTGACATTGATATTGATACTTATATTGGACAACCTAGAACATAGGATCACAGCGAAAATTAATGATGGAAGCGAAGTTCGATTGTTAAGGTATCGATTTACCTTATCTACATACATCGTGAAAAAGGTCACATGTCAAAGGTCGATTAATCAATTTTGAAATCAGTGTCAACTGACAGAACGACTTGCATTAGCAGAAAATCGAACTCTACTTTTCTTTTTCGCTAATGCGTCTATGCGATACTTTATATTATCAGTTCCATCGACCATGAACGTATATATAATAGATATATTAATATGGCGAATACTACAAATTTATATACAAATGTCAAGTTGACTTAACACTTTGCCGGCCGCTGTCACGTATACGTGACTTTTTTTGCCAACCGTTATCGGCCGCTATCACGTACGCGTGACTTTTCTTTCTCCAGCGGTGATGCTTAATTTCCATGTTTGTGTAGGGAGATACATTGTTGCAGAGCAATGTTTGACAAACAGGGAACTGTGGTTTCAATTGTTTTCCCCTCCCAATTTACCAGATTGTGTTTTATTGAATTAAAATTTATCACACAAAAAAAGAATATGGATCCTAAGGGTTAAATTTTTTAAGTAAAATGTTTAAGTAATAATTTAAAAATATAAGTTTATACAATAAAAATGTTGTAACAGTTACCTTAATGCCTTCTCTAATAATAATTACATTGCAACTACTTATGTTACGAACGATTGCATAAATACCACCGTTGGAGAGCAGTAGAACTTGCGTGAATCTCGCCGACGGCAGCGCAACGGCGACTCGAGAAATGTGCGGCCGGCAAAGTGTTAATATGATGATCGAATGAGTCAGTCGATTGTAAGTCATGTATAAATAGTTATGAAACGAAGACATATAAAAAGTAGGGTAAACTGGGTACAGTTGTAACCATTTTTCTTTGATAGCTCATAGAATCGTAATGATACAAGCGAGTTCTGAACTAAGCACGTGAAACGAAAGAGTGTTTATCAGTCTTCACATTGTTCATCACATTTGAACGCCTAATACAATAATTAGCCTACCGGAACATTTAGGAAAAATTCTACTTTCGTTACAACTTACCCTACCCTTATACCAGGGACGCTCATATTCCTAGAATTACCTTCTGAAAAAAATTACGTGTAAAATGATAAAAAAAAAAATTGAAAATTGGTAAACAGAAACAAAGTATAAGAAAGGTAATCAAAATTATTTTTGCAAGCTCTCGCTGGGACAATCGATTTTTTTTTGTAGTCTAATGAACTAATTGGTATGTAAGAAATAGCAGTACGTTATTTTCGATCGTATTTTCCTGTAAGTTACGAATTTTTATTATAGCACTATTTAAAAATTTCGGCCATTATCGTTGTATTGCGTAACTCGAGAGCTGCCATTTTGAAGTCTTTATTTTTTTTTTATGAGATAATAAGTATGATATAGTAGTTGTATTGAATTTCAATATCGTATATACAAAGAGAACACGATATTGGTATCAATGTATATACCTAACCTTAAAATCGTTTTGAAACGTTAACCCGATTGCTGTATTATTCATGCCATCGTTTCTAACGTTTGGATTATCAAATTCCATTAAAAGAAACATGCACCGATTAGGGTTTCATATACTTTTTCGAGGAATACGTGGATTAATCAATGTCACTCCTGACGAATACAATCGATCGAAACGTCCCGTCTAATTGGCGCTGTGCGAGTGCGATTCCGAAAGTTGGACTGACAGTTGACAGCAGTCGACAGGATTAAAATCGAGGACTATTTTCCACTTATCCCACTCAATCTGTCAAGCGATTAATCAGGAACGTGTTTGTGTCATTGAATATCGAACGTATACCTTTACCTATGGCGATCATGACTAAGAATTTATTATTCTCTATTAGTCTCTCCAAATTCTTGAAATTAGATTGGAACATTCTTTTTTTATTTGTGACTTGCGATAAATTGATGGTGACAAATAATCATTGTGTATTAATAATATTTCAGAGTTCGAAGATTTTTTCGCAGCACGTGGCTCTGTTTATGCATGACGTATAGGCTTAATTAAAAAATTCATCGATTGTAAATATTAATGGATTTCGAGCAAGAAAATATTTGATCAATTTAAATGTAAATAGATGATCTTGTCTTTTAATTGATTTTGACACTGTTGTTTATTTATCGGTAACACGTGTACTGCTGCATTTTAATTAAACGCAAAAATTTTTCTTTATTCATATTTGCATTTGAAAATTAAATCTAATTATTTTTGCAATGCAAAGGATTAATGATCGAAATAAAAAATATTTATTTTTGAAAAAATCGATATTTTATAAACAAATAAAATTGTGTCAATGAATTATTAACAGACGACTGGAACATTGAAAAATTAATAATAAAAAGATATTTAAGATTCTAGTTGAATTATAATTCATTAAATCGAAATTAAGTAAAATTTTTTAAATTTCGAAAATATTGAAAATATTTTTTGATACAGCAGTTTTATCATCACGCCGCGTCGTGGCGCGTTCAGCGCGTCAGATGTACCTGAAGGGTTAAGATCCACATCAGACGTTTTCAAAATGACTTTTGGTATGCGTTGTATGAGAAGACACTGTAAAATGAAAGATGAAGATCATAACATGACACCCGGTACATAATCGTAAACGAAATAGTAACAAATAATAAACTCCGCCATGATAACTTTATATCGTAGGATTTGAATTGATCTGACGATAAATCGAAATCTAGAGAATCGATACAAAATATCGATAATCAAAAGCTGAAACATCGATTCTGTAAAAAAATCAATTTTTAATGAACGTCCGTTTATTATCAGGGCACATTGCTGATAAGGAAATGTTTCGTTTTAGTAGTTACACCTAACGATTAATTAAAGCTCGCAGGAGCATCAACACGTATCATAAAAAAAATTACAGGACTATCAAAACCATTTATATCTGTGCCAGGCATATACCGTAATTAAATGTGGACGATTATAAGATATACTTGTGTAAGCCAACGTTTTAATTACAGGACATTTTCGTATCTATTATGAAAGAGTAACTCGCGGAAATTTGCTATATGAAAAATATATCATTAACATAACATAAACTCGACAATCACGAATATTTAATTACAGACGCAATAACATTGCTGTATCCAAAAGTAGTAAGTCTGAAAAGTGAGGTTCGTTTTATTCGAGACACCACTTATGTATGGGTCGTAATATCAGTTGAGCATTCGGGAAACTCGTTTTACGCAATGATACATAAGAAGATGGCCTTCACAGTGACATTGATCTCTCTATAGTAAACCATACCTGTGTTAACACGATATATCAAGCATAAAGATAAAAAGTCGAAAGAATCTAAAAGACAGACTTCGCATCACACAGGTGATACTTGGAGGTGAGTTACAGCGTGCTCGAATAATTCTATAAAATGTTTATCAATCGGCTGGGAGAATAATACAAAATATAATTACTCACTGATTTCACGTGTTCAATTGATCAGGAAACCTGAAAATAGTAAGTAAATCAGAAAAATTTCACTGAATCGTGAACAATTCAATAAAATTGCATCCTTCCCGAGTAAATTTTTCAGGAGTTACCGAAGTATATGTGTCATTAAACACACTTTACTCCGTACATAACCTCCAAAATAGAACGCGTAACTAATTAAAGTACAACCACAGTCTTTGAAGCTGATTAGTCAAACAAATCATGTGTAGCGACAGTTTTCAGGTATAAAATAGCTCTAGATCATAGGTACTTAAACGACCGCTACGTGTGGCGCTGTCCTGTTAAATACAATGCGTTAAAATTATCGAAAGCGATGGAAAGTTTCCGTCTCGTAGAAAAGATAGGTGAAAAAGGAGATGGTAGGAGTTGAGGGAAGCAGAGAAGGACGCTGCACGTAGCTAGAGCAACCCTGCCGTGGTCGGTGTGGCATCTATCTTGCGCGTGTATATCGGTAGACGAAGGGAGGGAGAAAGAAAGAAGGAAGGAGACAGACTGACGTAGGGGGCGGGAGGGTTGAATTGTATGCGGCCGAAGGGAGGGAGAAGCTGGCTGATCAGCGAAGCAGGAAAAGCACGCTTGCGCGGATCCCGGACGGGCGCGGGCAGTGCCACCGGAGCCCGGCGGTTCAGAGCTTCGCCCGGGCGTCGCGACGACAAGCACCCCCAAAAATTCGACTCGCAGTTTTCAACCCCCGTGATACAATTCCCCCCAGACTGTGCCCGTATACTCGCCTATAACCCAGTGTGCTGACCCCCCCAGTTCGCCCAACGGAATTCTTCGTAAATTTGAATCCAGGAATATGTGATCGTGATAGAGAAGAAAATTTTGCAGGATACATGTGTGAACTTGTAATTGAGAGTGCGCGCACATGAATATACTCATCGGGTATAATCGTACATAATCCCAGGACTATCATGCTCTGAGATGATACTGGCTCCGTCCTCGTCGTCACCATGAGGACTTCCTCCTACGTTAACTACTATGTCCTGTGCCTCGTCTGCTGGATTCTTCTAGGCGTCACTGGTAAGATTTCGACATAGTTTATTATTCGTGAAATAGACGCTCGACAAAGTCAGTTCTGTTCCGTGTCAACGGAATTGATTTTGAAATGTTCGTTGACATAATTTTACATTCTATTGTAAGACAAGAATCGAATTGCACTTATAGCCTGGATAGCCAACGTATCGATGCGTTGGCGTTACTCAGATAGAGTGTACAGCTTTTTCTTGGGAGTGAAAATTCAGCCGATGATAAGGGCGGCTTGGTAGGCGGAGGCAGGTAAGAGTTGCTCCGGTACAAGTGCTGCGCAAAAGAGCCGCAGCCCTGTTTTCAGATATTAATTTATCGTCTTTTGTGCCGCACTGTGTCAAAGGCGATCCCATGATTTTCACTCATCAAGAATTCATTCCATATGAACGCACTGAATGCTTTGAACCTGGTTTCATGTTTCGTTGAACCTGTAAAAATTGACAAAATAGGTGAAAGTAATTTATCATCTAGTAATTTGACGTAATATCTTGTTGTTATAATCGATACCGTTTCACTTAATAGGTTATTTATAAGCATCAATTTATACTTATTGCATTACGATAAAGTATTATTCTTGTCTCTTTTGTGATTTTATCAAATTAACGGGGGTCGATGCAGTGATGCGCGTCAATCCGCATACTGAATTTGCATTATCCTGCATTTTGCTGAAATAGAACGCGACTAGCCAAATTTATCAAAATCAATAAATCATTTGATGTAATCCATGAGCAAAACTGGAAATAATCTCGAGCTTCGAATCTAATTAGATTCATAACAGTGATTATCGTTATGCCGACGACGCCGGCTAAAATGGCGGATCCAGTTTCCAAACAGTAGCAAGTATATACATCGAACCAGTCTGAGCTAAAAAAAGAGGATGATAAAAAATTGCCAAATTCGTAAAAATTGCCATCTTACCCAGAAGAGGAAAGGAGTTTATTCTCCTTTCAAGTTATTTTAATTCCTTTTTACCAGAAAGTGTAACTGAATTCCTGTCAGCCTGCTAACTACATACATAGAGTATCGTTATACCGTACCATGGCACACTGTGCTATATTCACAGCCATAGTTGGCTCGGCAGCTGTATATAGGCAAATGATTTTGTTCGCCAAGGAAGACGTGCGCGTGCGCGCTTCTGCGCAGATTTTCCATCCCTTGTGATCTTACATGGCCCGAGCATCCTGCAACAGCTTTGCTCCTCAAGTCGAGACGAGCTCCACGCTTTCTCGCTTTCGCCCTCTTTTACTCAGGAACACGTATCTGGCCTCGACCCTGGTATAGTCAACTAACTCGTTCGCTCAGCATCCCCGATCCCTGGACCATCTACCAACCACGTACTGGCTTACGTGGAAAAACTTGGGAGAGCACTAAACAAAAAAAGTAGACCAATAGTTAGTCTTTTATCGATATCGGAGATTCGCCGTAGGTCCCGGCCAAGCTGAACTAGGAGTGGTCGACCACACGAACACGCTTTTCCATTGTAAAGTGCCTCGATGAAACAATTACTTTCGATTTTCATAATTACTTACTATAGCTAAATTAGGGCACAGCTCTTTGATCCAGAGATGAGACAAGAAAGGTTCATTAAAGCCTGGGCTTCACGGGGTATTAATGATATACTGCTGATTGTAATCAAGGATACTCAAATAATGTAATAGATGTCTAATATAATATTTGGAACAGACATATAGTCTCTTTAATTTATTATTATATTAAGTAAACTTTTTAAGATGCACGTAATGGCAATGAAGTGCCCTCTCGTTCGGAGATGGAATTTATTGTAATGTTAGGCACCGATATATAGTCTCTTTAATTTATTGTTATATTAACACTTTGCTGGCCGGTAACTGTCCTGTGCAGACGAGACCTATACTGCTTTTAGACTTAAAAATTCCATGTATGTAAGTGCAAAGAAGAACGTTCGGGCATGAAAAGACGAGTGTACTCGTAACCGGTCAGAAAAGTGTTAAATAATTTTTGTAAGATGCTGTAATGAGAATGGGGTTTACCTGAATTCTCGTAGGGGTCAGCACGAGATCACACTCGCTGGTAAAGAGAATCGACGGGCTTTACCCAGGTCCATACTTCGATTCAAACAGTCCAGAGAATATCACGGTTCAGCTGGGAACCCACGCCTATTTGCCCTGCAAAGTGCGTCAACTGGGCAATAAATCGGTGAGTGCACGTTCGATGATGGACGTTCGAGACCAGAAAATCCTATCGCTTCGCATGGCGCTGCTCTCTCGAGCCCAGTAGTGCCTTGAGTGCAAAATGCAACCGTTTCGGTAAACGCTTGAAAGTTTGAACTTTAAAATCTGCGTTAACAGCAGGACGCCTCTTAAGCACGGAGACTGAAGTGTCGCGTCCTCGTTTCACTTGAAAGTCATTATCGGAAAACTCGAAATCTCGGAACCATACGACGAAATATTATCTCGAAATTTTATCCCACATAATTGGGTATTACAATTCTTTTTTTTCTGTCAGACATCGTGTTAAAAAAGTATCCCGTCAGCTGGGAATGGTCGCACGATTTTTTTTCTTCATTTGAAATTCATTGAGTTGACCTGTCTCAAACATCCCACGCGCCTACTTTCGGGTTAATAGACGTATATGAAATTACTAGTGCTACGGAGTGATGCATATTATTAAGCAACAAAAGTATAGACTAACCACTGAGGCATAGGAATTTTTAAGTGGAATTGGTTTATAGGCAAGAAAGAATTCGTACAAAATCGTCGCATCCTGTCTAAATAAGTGTCTTCCAACACGCCAATTTGATTGATGTGCCTGTGAGGGAGTACGTGGTTTTGATGTTATCCGGGCACTGTAAACGCGAGGGTTCGGTCACGAGGGCGACACTATCTACTAACCGTCGAAAATTCTTTACGGTCGGCCAACGCAATAAAGCACGGCAAATCACGTTATTCACAAAATCCATCGTCTAGAACAGTTTACCGAGCGTAGTGTTTCCGACGGCGATAGAAAATAAAAAAGGCAGCGCCTATAATGAACGAAAATAGGGATGTTTTTGGGGAGTAAAATTTTACGTGAAAGAGTCGAGGGAAAACTTCCAAACTTATCCGTTAGATCGAGCCATTCTGCTATATGTTTCTCGGTCGGTAACCAGTAATCGGTCGATCAATTGAAAATTTTACTATCAATTCGAAGCGATATTTTTTTCACCTCAGATATACAATTAATAATGAAACAGATTGGAAAGATCTTTATGTATTATTATGTTATTAATGGAAAAATTCAGATATGGTTAACTGTAATGTAATTTTTTTTTACTATTTCTTGTCAAGGTTTCATGGGTGAGAAGCAGGGATGCTCACATAATTTCGGTTGATAGAACCATGTTTATCGAGGATGAAAGGTTCCAGGCGATCTTCTCCGACGCCCAGGACACGTGGACGCTTCAAGTTAAGTATGTGCAGGCACGAGACGAGGGCGAGTATGAATGCCAAATCTCTACCGAGCCCAAAAGGAGTCATACCGTCAAGCTCAACGTCGTTGGTAAGTGGACGGAGTCTCAAGAGTTTCATGCAAAGAGGGTATCTCTTAAAATTAATATAATTAGACTAATTGAATACGGCATTTACTTCCAGTGCCAAAAATCGAGATAATGGGAGATCGAGATATGTACGTGAAGACCGGTAGCACAGTGGCTTTACGCTGTGTGATAAAACAGTCGCTTGAAGGACCCTTCTTCGTATTTTGGTATCATAATGGGGTGCGTGTGCTCAACTATCAGATGGACAAACAGGATATTCAGGAGGAGCGGATTGACTCTGATATCATCAACAGTCTTATAATACGAAATGCGAGGCGTGAGGATTCGGGAAATTACACTTGCAATCCTAGTAACCTAGATAGCGCCAGTGTACAGCTTCATGTGCTGAATGGTGAGTTAAATTAGATACCTTTAGACCTGTAAGATGAAAATATTTTATTAAAAGTTCTAACTCCGTTACCTTTTCTTTATCAGGCGAACATCCTGCAGCTATTCAGCGAGGCATCAGTTCTGCTCCTGGTGGAAGTCATGCCCTGTGGTGGCTTAGCGGTGCCATTACCCTCTCCTCGTACCATAAAGAACGTTTCCTGGTTCTCGTTATCCTTATCTCACTGGCTGTCTACACTCAAACGTTACACGGTCGATAATTGGCTGGAAAGTCAATGGAATTCTCAAACCCAACGAAGCGATGATCGAGTGTCCGAAGGTGGAAGTGTCCAGGTGCTCGATTGTCTTCTAGACAGCAGTAGGTCAGGTAGCAAGAAAAATGTTAATTCGATGAGACAGCAACGAAATGAAGAGAATGGGAGATCGAGGGTAATCATTTCTATGAGGCATAATGAGCGCCGTATTTCAATAGTCCTACACACTCGTGCCCAATTGAATTGCATCTTATGAAATCAGTGAAGTATCGGTGGTTCATTTTGATTTTGTAAAGCCATTCGGTTATGTGCGCAACGACTTTAACGGATAAAAAAAAGGTTTTTTTATACGTACTAAGGATATTTTCAATCACTCATTTGTCTAATGTTCGTTTCAATAAAAAAAAATGGCACGAGAGTTTAGAACGTCTTGATTTAGAAAAAGTTACGCTTACCAGTGATCTTCAACCTCGAGATGTGATCCGGCCGTTAGTATGTAGGATTTAACGAGATTTTATTCTGAAGTGTTTTGATGTTAAGGGGGTTGGAGGAAAATGGAATGCGAACGAAAGAGAGAAAAATTTAATGAAGACGGGGTCGAAATATGTGTTTATTTATTTATGTACAAGGACCGTATTTATTTAACGTAGAAGCTACTAAATTATTAGGTCCTACAAGTAGGCCTTTGGTCAAATCGATTTTTCTATTAGGTTGCCCGCAGTTCTGCGTCACTTGAGTTCCATGACATTTCAACCAGACAATTGTTCACACCGAGTCAACTGTATATTAACATTTGGACATAACGAGAAGTTCAACATCGTTATCGATTTCTCGATTTCATCAACGTCAACGTTAAATCCCAGCATAATTTGATATCAACAAATCTCATACAGCGAGCGACCTCGTCACGCCTATTCAAAATAATATTTTTTATGTAGCCTTTATTCGTAGCTAGAATTTTAGAGGTTCGCTGCTCGCGATCTCCCAACATCTACGTTTCTATACCGGATAGAAAACCAAAAACACGAACGAATCAACGTGAAAGACGCGTCCAGATATTTAGCGCTGCTCGAAAATTTACCAATCCCAATTAATTCATTAATTCTCAGATATCAATGAAAAAGTGCTACTTCAAATCAACTATCAATTTTAAATCCGTTAAATTAATCAATTGATCTCTTCCCATTTCTTTTCAACGTCAAATAATTATCCTACGTTGAATCGTCGTACGTCACTTCCGTGTATGTTCACCTAAAACCAATAATGTACATAAGATGCCAATGGAGCATCGAGCTGTTTGCATCATTTATTATATATTCTATCACGTGATCACGATTACGCGCATGCGCAGTGCATTAGGAAAGAAAAGACACTTCGTCCGCGTCTGTCGCCAGAATTGAAGCTTGTTCGATAAGTCTGTATGTTGAGGTATTGTTAGGGATAATAACGAAACATGTGACGCGTGTGCACACTCGATTCTTTCAACGGTCGTTCGTTATCGTCGATAATGATCTCGTGATATGAGAATATACGTGAGTGATTTATCAACGAGAACAAAAGGCACGTCGAAATCAATTGTTGGACATTAATGGTGGCCAATGGAAAAATTATATTGCAGAGTCCAACAAGATCTGCACTTTTAACGCCAAGCTAATTGAGTGTATGCGCCTCGTAAATATTGTGTAACAAGCATATATGAAAATGTATAATCACATTCGCGTATACGCATAATACATGTGTAACAACATATATAGCATACAGACTGTACATGTTGTCATAAGTTTTATTGATTTCTGCATAGATCTCTTTATCGTTCGAGAGATTACCCAATTATTACTATTTCTAAAAATACATCTTTTTAAATTCATTTCTTTGCAAGCATCAAACAATTCAATTCATATCTTTGCTTCAGTCGCGTGAAAAATATTGAATTTTCTGTACACCCAACATGTCTGTATGAGATATACATTATGTGCACGCGAATGTGTTTTTATACGTACAGACGTACAGTGTTTTTAAATTCACATATGGTCAGTTGCGCTGCATCAGTTTTAACCCTGAAACTGGGTACGAAAATAGTGAATTTTATTTTTGTCAAATTGAATCACCGACGCGTGTAATAATTTTGGAAGATTGAATTGAAAAATTCTTTGTTTCTTTTTTTTTCCAAGTATCATAATCACTGTAGCTATACATTTGACAATCGAGATATTATTAACAAGTATTAAGGTCGAACGATGAAATTCAGATTTTAATGAAAAAAATTTCATAAATCCATCCTGCAAAGAATTGTCCGTAATGTCGATAATTTAAAAAATGAAAAATTTAATAAAAAAATGATGGCAATCCTCGCGCGTATAATTTTCGAATTGATAAAATCCGTGCAGCGTGACCGTGGCCTTTTTTTGAATTTTTCAAAAACCTGTATGTAATTTTAAAGGGAGGGGGGAGGTAATTGGGGAGGGGACAAACAGCGAAGGGGTTACCTGGGCTGCTTGCTTTCCGCGAGCTAGTTATCGCACTGTTTTTATAATATGTATATGTATATGTATACGTGCACTCGTTGTAACGGGTAGTAGAATTGAACAAGTTTCAGCTCACGTAGCGAAGACGCACGCTTTAACGAGAACCAAATGAAATAGTGCTACGCAAGATTAATTGGGGGGGGGGG
>NW_014333601.1:294986-299347 GCF_000341935.2 Cephus cinctus
AGAGAGAGAGAGAGAGAGAGAGAGAGAGAGAGAGAGAGAGAGAGAGAGAAATGAAAGCTACCTTAAGATTGATCAGACTATACGAACGATAATAGAATATCTACGATTCCATGTGATTGTCTGTAAATACATAGTATAAATACATACGTTAATTATAATATACTGTACGTGTTACATTACATAACGTTGCTGTGTCATTTCTGGAACGTACGAGAAAAAAGTATGAGGAATGAGAGAATATGAAAACGAATAAAGAAAGGCGCATTGAAAAAGGGTCTGGCCGCCTATGCTAACCGGCTAATGGGGAACGTAAGCTGCGAGCCTTCGTTCCGAGTCTCCGTAATTGCCAAATGATTTTTCATACGAGGCAAACCGCTTTAACCTCGCCGATGGGAAATAAAACTGTTGTTGCCAGACGGTGCTCGGTTCCAGAAAGCACCTTGGTGTCTTGGACGCCCGGGTTACGTACGAAGACTCGCCGCTATGAGGATAGCACGGGCTGGCCACACGCGATATATGTAACACTTACTTAAAGGATAAAATTACTGTATAAGAGATTAATGAGAAACACATAAATATTGTCCGACATAACCAACAAGAGAGACAGGTTCGTTGGACTGACGTTAAAGCGTTGGTCGAATGACGCAAATTTATGGTAAAAGGAGCGACGGGGAACGTTAGCGGGTTAAAGCTTAACGATATTATTTTATTTCGTCTGCTGCGCGACAGTTTTTCCCCGATCGATTTATTCACGACGATCGGGCGACGATCGGTATATCTAACGATCGGCTTACCGACGTTAACGATAGACGGTAAAGAAGATCGACGCTCTATGGGAAATCCAGTCGCTCGCAGTTCTCACGTTCCCGGTCGTTCCTTTGTGAAATCGTCTAGGTATCATAGCAGCATTAATTTTTGTACTAATATCTATTGTAGTATTATAAGTATACCCATCTTTATGTTCGGCCACTTTACCCGCGCGTTGCATCGTGGTTTTTTACGTATTCAGTTTTATTATTTGATTCGTCCACGTGGATCCGGGAATGACGGTCGTGCGACGATTAACGAAGTATATGTTTTTATTTTATATATATATATATATATATATATATATTTAATATTTATATATTAAATAAAATATATAATAAAGTCAACGACTAAGGGCAAGTTTTTCAAGATTACGAAGTATGACAGCTCTGATTTGTTTATTTCGTAACAGTGCTGCATAGTTGTGAATTGGACTTTTTTTTTTATTTTTCCACGACCGACATACCCGGAATTGACAATCTTTTCTTTGTACCGACAACAAACCTACGATTAATTCAAGCTGGCGTACGCGTGCGCTTACGCGGCTCGAATTACGCGTGGGAAACGCTCGCGGACGTTCCGCAGACGAATTGACCAATCGGTCCGGAAGGTCCGTTCGATTTTGTTTTAGCGAAGGATTCTAATTAATCGTTAAACTGTCTTGGTTCGCTGATTTCGAGCGTTCGACGAACACGCGTGTTCGCTGCGGCTTGTCGAGCGAGCGGATAAGGGAACGGCATGTGAAAAAAAAAGAAACTAGAACGCACGCCTCGTTTCGCGGATTTAAGCCTACGTAAATGCAGTTAGTGTTTGTGGAAAAAAAATACACTATTGAATCCACGAGATGATGCTGAGAGTGAGACAGATCATAGCGATGAGACGCTCGATGAACGAGAGAGAGATTTCTTGTATGGACTGTGGCACGTGGGTATGAAAGGCATGGGTGTCGAGTGTGTGTGTGTGTGTGTGTGAGAGAGAGAGAGAGAGAGAGAGAGAGAGAGAGAGAAATGGATGGCGTTTTTGGAAATAAAAAAGAGAACGAAAGAATGATTCATTGAATTATTAAGCTACGATGCGGATTGATGTAGAGCGTGACGGATGAATTGACTCTGAGATACAGTCAGAGTGTGGGAGGGAGTGAGAGAGCTAGAGAAATAGGTGAGAGAGAGAGAGAGAGAGAGAGAGAGAGAGAGAGAAAACGAGGGAAAATATAATAAAAAAATAAATGTTATGATCATACATTCGCAATTTCGAAATACTTCATTACCCGCATAATATGCATAAGTTGAGCCTCGGTTTTGAAAATATGTTTACTCTCCTTGAATTGAACAGCTGCGAGTTGGAAATTAAATGATAACATCTTGTCCAATAGGTGCATCCATTTTGATGTCAGCCTTATAACCTGTAAGAGTGAATTGTAGCTGTTTGATTCACGGAGTGACGTCAAGAAAAGTACTTTACATACGAGTTTTCGTTTTTAAACTATTGTGGCATGGGCGAAGACCACCCCCGTTCTATGTGTGTAAGAACCATAAAGCTTAATGAAGAACATTATAAAATAAACTTACGGGATACGAAATAAAAATAAGCCAAATCGTTAGTTATAGTTTCGTGTTGATCCCTGCATTCACTTTCCTTTTCTTATTTGATTACTGTAGACGGTCGATTCAGTGGACAGCGCCTTCTTGGATATATGCAGGTCGTTGAACAACGTTTTAATTGGGTATAAGGTAAATAAATAAATATATTCTGGGCATATTATTGGGTCGATTGAACGTAGGGACCGTTGGCGGTTCTGTCGACTGAATATGACAATTCTAGTTGATGAAAAGATACGTGATGAAGTGCTGGCGAGAAAATAAAGAAACTTGATAATTTAAAATAAGTTCATATTAAATTCTTACAGATTAAATGGCTCTTCGACTAGCCCTTGTAATTTTTAAACTAGCCCCTGAAGTTGTATTTTCGCGGAGAACATCAATCTTAGTTCCGACAAATTCCACCAAATGGCGCTGCTGAGGCTAGTTCTAGTTTCGAAACAAAATTCATTAGGGGGTGCGGAAAAATAAATTAGCCTCTAAAATTCCATTTATCTATTTGCAGAGGTAAGTAGGGAAATGCACAACGCTACGATTTTAGGCGATACGAAAATCATGGCGCTAAATCAGAGCGGCGAGTATGGAAGTAGGATTTTGTGGCCATTGCCTCCCTCCACAATGCGAATCCCGTCGTACCCGACTTAAACGAGCACACGAACGCGTAGTTTGGCGGGTAGAGCTTCTCCGCTACTTGACGCTGCTTCCCAGAGCAACCCTTAGAACGAGACCGGGAACTGTAGAACTTCTCAACAACAAGACTTGCAGAAAATTGTGAAATACACCCTAAAACGATAGCGGTGAACCAGAGATGAGTAAAGAGATTTCAACTGGCATTACCTAAGATTACATTCTCAAGCATCTTCAAATAACAAGTAAAATTTGATCTTCTATTTGAAGAAAGAAGGAAAAAATCAGTTACACAGAAATATTGAAAATATGAAACATTGAATAAAGCTTTCCAAATGTTATTGAATATTATTGGATAAATAAAATTGAGTCTAATTCAATATCTCCCAAAATATAAGGAGTAGATAAAAACTGAATCGAAATTATAAAATGTCGAAAATAAATTACGCTCTCATTGAAATATTAATAAATTAAGTGTTTGGAATATTAAAATAATTAATTGAATCAATAAAGTTAGATATTAACACTTGGAAATCAGAAATCCTGGTGAAGAATATCAAGAGACTCGGTCGAGTCTCGCGCCAAGTACAAGCAACCGGCTGTACAGGGCGCAGCGCGCCGAGACTCTTTACTCGAGTCAACTCCTTATCCCCCAAAAAACACTTACGTGTAAAAAACTACGCCAAGTACAGGATTGCTGTGAATTCCTCTAACAAAAAGTATTGATATCATATTATTGAGGCCAAGTACATAAGTCACTACATGTTTTCCTATTATATGATCTAGCACTGGCCCATCATTTTAATTATATTTTCAATATTTCCTATAACGTTTTCGCTACTTTTTTATGTTACTACTGCTTCCCGTATTTAATTATGACTTAATGGTGATTTAATAATTAATAAAACTTTAGATGATTCCTTATCGAGTACTACTTGGTGGGTCCGTGCATTTCTTGATATAAATTTGGTACAAAACCAGTACCAATTGTCTATAGAAAGCATATTAACAATAACTCGTCAAAAATAAACACGGTAAAAGCTTAATAACAAACATACAGCATTAGAATACTATGAGCACGTATAAAGAGTAAGTACTTTGGAATTCCTGGCACAGACCCGCCAAGTAGTACTCGATAAGGAATCACATAAAGTTTTATTAATTATTAAATCACCATTAAACCATAATTAAATACGGGAAGCAGCAGTAACATAAAAGAGTAGCGAAAACGTTATAGGAAATATTGAAAATATAATTGAGCAAGTTGCAAAAAGTAAAGAGATTTTTTGAAAGTGCCCTATAGCAATTTGATCTGTACCAATCTCTTCC
>NW_014333602.1:0-258 GCF_000341935.2 Cephus cinctus
TATTACAAACAAAACTTGTATAAATGTATATATGACCACCCTTGTACAAGGATAATAATAATAATAATAAAATATATTTATTTGAAAAACAAAAATCTCATTATCGGTCTGTTCCCGAAGGGTCCACCGACCCGGCCCTGTTATTTATTTTTTCAGCGGCTCTTCTGATATGCTAGCCGTGCACTATGGCTAGCTATGTGGCGGACACACATACATGCCGGCTATTAGCTCACAGGTGCACGATGAGCTCACCCGCAC
>NW_014333602.1:302-1345 GCF_000341935.2 Cephus cinctus
GGCTATTAGCTCACAGGTGCACGATAAGCTCACCCGCACCAGGGGCTAGCAACGTCACCGATAAGAGCTAGCAAGCGCGCGCGACGTTACGAACCTCACGCGTGTCGCGCGCCCGCCGCGGCCAGGCCCCCCCGCGATGGAAGGGGGAAGTGTGTAAAATTCAGCAGACTCTTTAACAGTATATTCGTAAAGACCACCGACAAATAACGTCATTTGGCATAATGGACACGCGGTGGAAGCATCCGTGGACATCGATGGTCTGTGGGCCAACGGGATGCGGGAAGACGTTTTTCGTAAAAAAATTCCTACGCTTCATCGAGGATATGAGTGACGTGCGCTTCGCACGCGTTCTCTTTTACTATGCAGAGTGGCAGGAGGGGTACAGGGAGTACGGGAGCGCTATAGATCATGACAGTGTGAATACCGTGCACCAACACTACCGCCGTGCAGCGCCTCATGCGCACCATCACAGTCAGGAGGGTATTGACACCGTTAATACCGTGCAAACCCCTGGGAACCCCTTAAGCAGATTAGACGCATCGATGAAGGAGATCCTACACTCGCCGAATTTCATTGACGAGCGCGAAAAGTGGAAGATGTACAATCAGGTGCTGCAGCGTTATCTACACTTTATCGAGGATCTGCGAAATCTTACCAACGAGGATAGGAGCGCCGATAGCGATAATAAGAAAAAAAATGACAATTCTACGGAGGATAACGCCAGGAGCCCGACCGACGATGGCGACGACGACATCATTGTTAGCGTACCCCAAAAGTACAGAGCTAAGGCTAAGCTCTTACTAGGAAGGCTGCGCAACGCTGGCGCGCCACGCATCTCGTGGAGTAAACAGGGCGTTACGCGTATCGGTGGAGCCGTCGTGCAGGACGCCAACATCGTGGATTTAATCAACGACGCTATGCGCGAGAGAAAAACAGCGAGACCGGCGGGAAGTCGGCAGTTTGCGCGATTCCTCCGTACTGCTGGTATACCGCGCGAATTTATTGATAATCAACGTCTATGGCGGGAGGGGAGCAACACGGGG
>NW_014333603.1:0-579 GCF_000341935.2 Cephus cinctus
GACTTAATACTAAGGAATCTGTGCGCCTTAACCTACGACTGACGGTTGGAGCGTTAATCAGTTAACCCCTACAGCCCTAGTGTTGCAGGTCGTTTGTGGTGTGGATTGTCAAAAATTCACGTCACAATATATATACAGGGTGTCCGAGAATTGCTTTTGGACCGGTAAGTGGGCGATGCCTAGAGGTGCCCTGAGTACCCTCCCGCAAACCGTTTGCCAAAATTCGCGATAGTTTTTAAATGAGAAGCATTTAAGTGCGACCAATCAGAACGAACGATTTCCGCGGATTTATTCGCGGATGCCAAAGATCGCTGCTTTGCAATAGCTTCCCACAAATTCCGCGCTTAGCAATTGTTTCATAGGCCGAGCGAGCGTCGTAGGATTCGTTGACAAACTCCCAATATGGGCATGGGCGTGACTTAGGCTGGCGGAGCAGCTACACGTGCATCGCGCGATCGGCAATTGTTTCGTGATATGCATTCAGCCAGA
Source organism: Cephus cinctus (assembly GCF_000341935.2). NCBI lineage: Eukaryota > Metazoa > Arthropoda > Insecta > Hymenoptera > Cephidae > Cephus > Cephus cinctus. The sequence continues at coordinate 490 of NW_014333603.1, forward strand.
CGAAAACCGGTACACGGTGTCCAAAACGTCATGCACTGAAATTTATAGCAGTCCGGAGGAAAACAGATTATTAAAGTAAGAGGGAGTCGG
>NW_014333603.1:952-1734 GCF_000341935.2 Cephus cinctus
CAGGTTTAATTCTTTATAACACACTTCCTCTCTTTAATACATTTTTTCAATTACAGCTAGGTATAGTCGTACGCATAAGTTCTATGTATACCTTTCCCATAATTTTCGTATACCTTTGCCCATTCTCTTCCTATACCTCTCCTATACTATTATCTACTGTACACCTATACCTCTCGTATACCTCCACCTATGTATCCTCCGTATCTTTTAAAAATCCGGAATCAAAAATCGGCTAACACTCTGTAACTTTCACATCGTAACTCGCAAAGGTCTGAAAACTGGCATACTCATTTGAGTGACGAAAAAAGGGGATACGTATTTTTGCATTTCTTTCTCAGATAATTTTTTCAATTTCACGTATTTTTTTGAAAATTCAGAGTCGACAAGTGTTGCGTAACTTTGCCACCGGAAGTCGCTAAGGGCTGCAAATTGGTATACCGATTCTTGGAACGAAAAAAAGGGATACGTGTCTTTGCGTTTCTCTCCTAATCTATTTTCCTACTTACGTATTTTTTACAGTCTCCAGAATCGAGGAGTACTCTATAACTTTGAAATCAGCAATCACTATGTTTTGGAAATTCGATACGGCTATTCATAAGACGAAAAAATAATACTTCTATGCTTAGTTTTCAATTCATGTTAAATTTAATCCATCAGTCCCACCACCCACCCTTCCGACTCCCTCTTACTTTAATAATCTGTTTTCCTCCGGACTGCTATAAATTTCAGTGCATGACGTTTTGGACACCGTGTACCGGTTTTCGTCTGGCTGAATGCATATC
>NW_014333603.1:1744-4607 GCF_000341935.2 Cephus cinctus
ATCTCACTTTAATAATCTGTTTTCCTCCGGACTGCTATAACATTGAGTGCATGACGTTTTGGACACCGTGTACCGGTTTTCGTCTGGCTGAATGCATATCACGAAACAATTGCCGATCGCGCGATGCACGTGTAGCTGCTCCGCCAGCCTAAGTCACGCCCATGCCCATATTGGGAGTTTGTCAACGAATCCTACGACGCTCGCTTGGGCTATGAAACAATTGCTAAGCGCGGAATTTGTGGGAAGCTATTGCAAAGCAGCGATCTTTGGCATCCGCGAATAAATCCGCGGAAATCGTTCGTTCTGATTGGTCGCACTTAAATGCTTCTCATTTAAAAACTATCGCGAATTTTGGCAAACGGTTTGCGGGAGGGTACTCAGGGCACCTCTAGGCATCGCCCACTTACCGGTCCAAAAGCAATTCTCGGACACCCTGTATATATATTGTGACGTGAATTTTTGACAATCCACACCACAAACGACCTGCAACACTAGGGCTGTAGGGGTTAACTGATTAACGCTCCAACCGTCAGTCGTAGGTTAAGGCGCACAGATTCCTTAGTATTAAGTCACCCGCCTATCGTCCGCTTTTACTTTGAAGTCGATTTCTTTTACGAACACGCTTATTCGAGGTCTTATGGCTGTTTTGGGGTCCGATCTCAAAGTTTTTCCAGCGTAATGACTGTTTTGAGGCCCATAAAGGTGACTCTCAAACCGAATTCGTTTATATTTTTTTATATTGCTAATAAAATTGTTTATATTGTTAGGTTAGGTTGTAACCGATTTTCACTTCACCAACGAAAAATATTTTCCAACCGTGTGTTCCCATTCGTGAATTATTAGAAAAATCGGCGGTTCGTGTCGGTCGCCAGCTTGTTTAACCTTTCTCAACAAGCAAGGTTTGCAGGATTCTTAATGGTGAACCTTCGGCGCACACAATTCTTTGACAGGTTGAAAATCGCTTCCTGGACACCTTCCGACGGACAGCTTCAACAACAAAATTACTCTGCCAAGGGCTTTCCCAAATGACAGTTAAGACGGACTAATCAATCCTTATTTCAGAATTAATCCTTTATTTCTTTTTTGTTTCAGGTTCTCACGATGCTGGACTTCCTCCTGGATCACCGCTGACATCTTGTTTTAAATTTCTTCCAGAAAATCCTGCCTCTCCTGACGACTGTTGGACACTGGGATGATGGTTTACCGAAGTGCACGGATTCCGACGCGTTACGACAGCAATCACACTACACCTCTTAGGAAAAGGTAGGTAAGTATACGACAGACACTTCCTTACACTTTTAATAATAACTTTTATTTTACACCCAAATCTGCTTTTCAGGTGGAGCACACTAACGCAAGCAGCAGCCTGGACTTCCAGTTTACAAGTGAACTCACGAGTACGAAGCGCTCCCGCTCTTATAGGTCTCCAGCGCTACCCCTGAGGCGGCCCCACCATCAAGTGCAAAGTACTATATATTTTGACAATGAATACAGATACATTAAATGTTAAACAAAACTTATCTAGGAATCGTCTATCAGCTGCTCACCTCGCTAACTGATATTACGATTTTACCACTAGTTTAGGATATAACTATACATTTAGTTTTATATTATCCTTCACTCTAAGACAATAATGTTTTCTTATTACGCAGTTACAGACTAGAATACAGCGCTATAAAAACACTCGATGGGATTTTCCAATTTTGAGTAACAAACTTTTGTACTATACATTTCTTTAACAAATAAAGCTTTTGCAAATATCACAGGAAAATCTTGTTTAAAATAATAACTTAGTAAGAAACCGCCTATCCGCAGATCCCTTACACTTCTTCTCTTTGACTTGCAGCTATGACGTCATCGTTTCTTTGTCCTCCCTAAGGATATACCTCTCTACACCTGGAATGAATAATCCAGAATAGATAACGATACAAATATTAAGGTAAGTGATATATAATAATCATTCTATCAAAATTAGAACTCCGACTTACTACTAGAGGCACGAGAGCCCAAAATGAATTCTTTATCTGGAAAACAAAACACGTTTCCTTTGTTCTACGTATCCCTCAAGAACTATTTTTAGAACAGATTATACATCTTTGAGATCCTTGCACCAACGTCCTGCCAATGAATGATCATATTAATATTTTATGAATTCTAGACGGTAGCACCTGGTCTGAATTCAATTATCGCCATAACAAAAGTACCGCCTTTGATCTTTTGTTTTTCCTTCCGTGTACCATGATACTCCTTATCAGGTCACGATCGCCGTCTCGATCTTAGTGCTCTTATCATCATTTCTCACGTTTAAGCAAACCCACCATGCAAAACCCTTATAAGATCACGGCTTCATGTATCTGCATGGTCCCTTCCGATTTCCATACTTCTTTCCACCCTTACGATTAAATGCAATCAAACTAGTATCGGACCTCTACTACACGACACGCCGTTGTGTTTTTCTCTCGTGACGTAATCTCTTCTATCTGTATGGTCACTTCTGGGTTACATACTTCTCCCAGTAGACCTTATCTTACGCTCGCTATCCAGGCGCAACCTGACTAACTTATCGAACTAATGACTTTCCGCCCTAATACTTGTTGATCACAGTTTAATTACTACAATTAGTATGGTCCTGTTCATGCATTTTAAAAACTTATAAACCATCCTATCATAGGTATGCCTCTATGGCCTAAACTAGGGGTGCGGTTGCAAGGTTTCGTTAGGTTAGTTTAGCTTAGAATTCTAATGCTGTCACACCCCAAGGTTCTAGTTTAAAAAAAAAAAAAACATAAATTAGAAAGTATCCCGTGGACATATTTATATATACAGGGTGTTCCGAAACTACCTGACCCGGTGGGTATGGCGG
>NW_014333604.1:0-1358 GCF_000341935.2 Cephus cinctus
TGCGAGCGTACGAGACAGCACTACGCACTCTGGAGAAACGATGTAGTTTAACACAGGATATTGGGTGTGTTACCCTGACGACGCGGGATGGTCCACCACACCTAAAATATAAGGAATACCGAACAAGCGTGGTCAGCATGCCTGGCGGTCTTTACGCGTACCTAGAGGCACTCGACGATACGTGGGAAACATATACACCCCACGACGTTTACAACGATGAGGAGGGGGAGTATGCTGAAGGATCGAACAATTTGGCGTACTACGCAATGGACACACGAACAGCATCCCGACGCAACATCAGGCATATACGGTGTACGGCAATTTTTCGCGACGAGAGCGGCAAAACACTGCTGCGGAATGACCGTGACGGAAAAGATATCCGCGTACAGCTTATCGGTGGTGATATCGATGAGTTCGATGTTGTAAAAGACTGGTGTAATCTGCTGGCACCAGTTGATTGTAATTGATAAATATAAATAAAGTAAAAAAAAACCCATGTGAGTTCGATGTTGTAAAAGACTGGTGTAATCTGCTGGCACCAGTTGATTGTAATTGATAAATATAAATAAAGTAAAAAAAAACGTATGTACACAGAGTAGTATGATTCGTATCTCTAACCCTACACTACGATGGCGAGATGCCGATGCAACCTCGAACGGTGCACGTCAGCAGATCGCTGCAGCTTCCAACGCAACATCTCTATACCGTTTTTTCCGTATCATGGATACGCCGTATTTCGTGATCGGCGAACGGGCGACCAGTAATACATAATTTATTTTACGATTAAAACTTTTCTATCTGATTTTCCACGAATAACGATCCTATAAGAAAATCGTGACATTTTTTGGTGATTCAGCTGAATCCATCGTATGGTGTTGTTTTGAAATTAATATCGCCGCGGCTGTAAGACGTCCGCGGACTAGACGTACCCTGTTTTAGTTCGTATCACGACGTCTTGGCAGTTAGTCTGATCACTTACAGCAATCACCAGCTCTAAGCAAAGAAAAAAAAAATGTCATCTTTGGGAAATATTCGCGATTGTATCCTCGATTTCGTCAAGACACGTCGCTTGAATACACCTAGAAACCCGAGATTATATTCACTGACGTGGTGTCGCGAGTTAAGATATTTCGGTTTTCGCACACTAACGCGTAGATTGAAAAGTGTCTTTACCCATTGTACTCTGCGTGTGCTAGCCAGGGGTCATGAAAGAGGATATTTCAAAAACGATCTGTACATACTTTCGTTAGCCGTAGCATGTATCAGTAAACGCGGAGTGCGCGATAGCCACATCACCAGGGCTATTATAAGCGATCATCGATTCCACGAAGGTATGTATCTGCCACTTACCAGTAATA
>NW_014333604.1:3992-4713 GCF_000341935.2 Cephus cinctus
TGTACACGAGTACATCTTCGAAGAGGACCCTGTAAGGCAGTTTGTAGATTTCGTGTGTGATCCTAAAAGAAAATCGTTTGAGCGTGTGATCTGCGTGGCGCAAAATGCCAAGGGTTTCGACGCGCAGTTTGTACTACGGTATATCATGAAGCGTAGAAGAAAAAGCCTAAAGCCGCCGATGCTGCTACTCAGCGATACGAGCATCATAATGATGAAGACGGGTCGTGTAACCTTCATAGACAGTCTTAATTATTTTCATATGCCGCTGAGTGCACTACCGAAAGCCTTCGGCCTCGCGGATGCAGCTGGTTTGAAACAAAAGGGCGTCTTTCCGCATCTGTTCAATACACCTGAGAATCAGCATTATATCGGCCCGTTGCCAGCGCTCGAGTTTTATTCGCCCGATACGATGTCGACGGCTCAGCGTAATCAGTTTTTGGCATGGTATAACGAGCAGCGTTCTACCGGATACGTATTTAACTTTCGAACCGAGTTTATAGATTACTGTAGATCCCCTTTCTCGGAGAGTACCACTATAGCCTCCGCGTGTTCGAAAGTTTTTCAGAAAAACTTTTTCCGGAACGAGCAGATAGCTATTTTACCGCAGGGTGGGTATCGATACGGTGACAATCAATCGCGTAAGGCCATCTTATGGCTTCTCTCGCTAGAGCATCGTTTGGGTTGCGCCATAGTTCACGCGGGGCGCACTCGGGAGTATCGT
>NW_014333604.1:4996-6245 GCF_000341935.2 Cephus cinctus
TGTTACGAGCTGACGGAAATTTGGGACTGTGAATTCGACCGCTGGATAAACGATCCTGAACAAACAGCTTTATACAGATCGCTTAATGAGAACCCGCTGGTATCGCAGGCACCGCTCGAACCCCGCGATGCTTTCTTCGGTGGCCGTACAGGTAATACTGTCAGTTTTTATGAAGTCGAGGGGTCTGAGAGGATACACTACGTAGATGTGTGTTCGCTGTACCCCTTCATTTCGAAAACGGGGAAATTCCCTGTAGGGCACCCTACGGTGTACGTGGGCGATGACTGTCGCGAATTAACGGGTGATCGCCACAACATCGATAACGTGGAGGGCTTGATTAAGTGTGTGGTGTTACCACCGCGAGATCTGTATCATCCCGTGTTACCGGTGCGTATGCACGGTAAACTGCTCTTTGCATTGTGTCGTTCCTGTGCAGAGGCCACGCTACAGGGGTCGTGTCCTCACGAGAATCCCGCGGACAGGGTATTCGTGGTCGTGTCCTCACTAGAATCCCGCGGACAGGGTATTCGAAGGGACCTGGGTCGTGGACGAGGTCAAGCGCGCCGTACGTAAGGGGTATGAAATAACGTTGATACATGAAATATGGCAGTATGAGATTACCCAGTACGACCCGACGACACGGACGGGTGGTCACTTTGCTGATTACATAAACACGTTCCTAAAGATTAAGCAGGAAGCTAGCGGCTGGCCGCGCGAGTGTGGTGACGACGACGAGGCCAAGAAGTTGTATACAGAGGAGTACGATCGGGTCGACGGTATTCGTCTGGACCCTGGTAATATAAAATCAAATCACGGTCTGCGGTCAGTCGCAAAATTATGTTTGAATTCCTTATAGGGCAAGTTTGGGCAACGCGAAAATATGCCAAAGACGGAAATTGTAACGACTCGTCAAAAGCTCGTGAGTCTGCTTACATGTCCGGAGGTCGAGATTACAGGTATTCTGCGCGTAGATGACGAGATGCTCTACGTCAGTACGAGTAATACGAACGACTCGTTGATACCCACAGCATACACAAATGTTGTTATAGCTGCGTATACCACGGTAGTCTTTTGGGCGATTTAACGGACGAGCTGGAGTCGTACGGCGCTGGTAGCTATATCACGTCTTTTGTTTCGGGAGGTCCGAAATTTTACGCGTACCGTGTGCGCAAGCCAGACGGTTCTTACGCTGAGGTCTGTAAGGTCAAAGGTATCACGATCAACCACGCGACGAGTCTGGTCATTAACT
>NW_014333604.1:10459-10643 GCF_000341935.2 Cephus cinctus
TGAAAAAAGTTTTAAACACTGAAATCTGTATTGTTAAACAAATATAAAATATAAATGCATTGCAATGTCACTAATCAGATAAATATATTGCGTTGTCGAAAATGTTAAATGCCATATATATGTAATTTATAAAAAGATTTTTCTTAGAAACACAAAAATATATATAAATTTGAAAGGAAAGTAT
>NW_014333605.1:0-1290 GCF_000341935.2 Cephus cinctus
CTCCCCCTCCTCCACGACTGGGTGAAGAAAAATGTGTCCGAGGCCTCAAAACGACAAGCCAGATATTATAATCGAGGGAAATCAGACCGCGAGTTCCAAGTTGGAGACCTGGTCCTCCGGAGAAATCGAGTCCTTTCGTCAGCTTCCCAAAACTTCGCCGCCAAACTCTCCCCGAAATATCGAGGTCCTTACACCATTACTAAAAAGATTTCCCCCGTGGTCTACGAGATCCACGTCCCATTGAAGAAAAAGTGGCCCAAAGTCCACGTGAAGGACCTGAAGCCCTATACCTCCCCTATGGAAATCCCCGAAGACCCAATTCGCATGAAAGACCCAAATCCCGAAACTGAGGAAATCGTTATGAAGGAATCGTCACCTACACGATTGCCCTCCCTAGACGAGGAACCTGAAAATCCGGACCCACCTGAATTCCTATCCAGCCCTCCCACTCCCGCTGCACCAGCGCCAGGAAAAAGGCCAAGAGGACGCCCGCGCTACCATCACTAAAAAGATTTCCCCCGTGGTCTACGAGATCCACGTCCCATTGAAGAAAAAGTGGCCCAAAGTCCACGTGAAGGACCTGAAGCCCTATACCTCCCCTATGGAAGTTCCCGAGGACCCAATTCGCATGAAAGACCCAGATCCCGAAACTGAGGAAATTATTATGAAGGAATCGTCACCTACACGATTGCCCCCCCTAGACGAGGAACCTGAAGATCCGGACCCCCCTGAATTCCTATCCAGCCCTCCCACTCCCGCTGCACCAGCGCCAGGAAAAAGGCCAAGAGGACGCCCGCGCGGCAGCAAAACCTCCCGTGGTCCCCTACGAAATGAAGCCCCTCCACAACAGCGTTACACCCTAAGAAACCGGAGCCGCAATATACCACACGAGCGGCCCTAATCGCGAGTACACAATGCAAAGCAATGGTAGTTTGCCTTTGAGAGATAACGTATGTAGTTTTGAATTTCCTTCCCTTTAGCAGGTATTCTCTCGCAGGACAAGACCGGCGCAGGAAGGCCGTTTTCTTTTTTTTGCTTGTGTGTCCTGCTTAGTTTTCCTTTTTTTATGATGCCACGGAACGGCAATTTTATTTTGTTATTTAGAGTTAATCATTTCTTTTATTGTTTGTTGAGATTAAAAAAGTCTAACTAGCCAATCCAAACTTGGAGTACCTGTTTCACCCTACCATACCCCTACCTGTACCCTAGTCGACCCCCCCCCACCCTGTCAGTGCCTTTCTCCCCTCCTTCCCTTCCCCCGTATGAATGACCGCTCAAGTACCCTTAGAA
>NW_014333606.1:0-772 GCF_000341935.2 Cephus cinctus
TCCCAGACAGTACCAGGCTGTTCCAAAAATATCCCAATCTGTCCCAGACGGCCCCTGGCAGTCCCAGACTTTCCCAAAAAAATTCCAGTAGGTCCCAATCTGTCCCAGACGGTCCCAGACAGTCCCAGACTTTCCCGAAAAAATTCCAGTAGGTCCGAGTCTGTCCCAGACTGTCCCAGACTGTCCCACACAGTCCCAGGCAGATCCAAAGATATCCCAGGCTGTCCCAGACAGTCCCAGACAGTCCCAGGCTGCTCAAAAAATATAACAGTCTGTCGCAAACGGTCCCAGACAGCCCCAGATTGTTCCAATAAAATCCTAGTCTGTCCCAGTCTGTCCCAGTCTGTCCCAGACTGTCCTAGACAGTTCCAAAAATATCCCAGATGGACCCAGTCTGCTCCAGGCTGTCGCAGACAGTCCCAGACTGTTCCAGAAGAATGCCAGTCGTTCCCAAGCTGTCCCAGACTGTCCTAGACTGTTCCAAAAATATCCCAGTCGGTTCCAGACGGTCCCAGACTGTCCCAGACAGTCCCACACGGTTCCAAAAATACCCCAGTCTGTCCCAGACTGTCCCTGACAATCCCAGACTGTTCCAGAAAAATTCCAGTCGGTCCCAATCTGTCCCAGACTGTCCTAGGCTGTTCCTGTCCCAGACAGTCCCACACAGTTGCAAAAATATCCAAGTCTGTCCCAGACTGTCCCTGACAATCCCAGACTGTTCCAGAAAAATTCCAGTCGGTCCCAATCTGTCCCAGACTGTCCTAGGCTGTTC
>NW_014333606.1:954-1159 GCF_000341935.2 Cephus cinctus
AGTCTGTCCCAGACTGTCCCTGACAATCCCAGACTGTTCCAGAAAAAATTCCAGTCGGTCCCAGTCTGTCCCAGACTGTCCTAGACTGTTTCAAAAATATCCCGGTCGGTCTCAGACTGTCCTAGACAGTCCCAGGCTGTTCCAAAAATATGCCTATCTGTCCCAGACTGTCCTAGACTGTTCCAAAAATATCCCAGTCGGTTCC
>NW_014333607.1:0-1166 GCF_000341935.2 Cephus cinctus
ACATACATTGTTATTCAGATTTCATTTAGTTAGTAGATTAACGTACACTAACTACTGCATATAACTGTGACAGTTACTCGTACTCCTGCTTATCATTTCATTATATTGAGTTAAACTATACTTTCTTCTCTTGATTTCGAGACCTGAACCTATTAGCTCCCAAACTCAGATAAACCCCTTACCCAATAGCTTCAACCAAACTCCCGTAGAAGGAGTGAGCTTTCCAAAGCAATATATTTAGTATCTGGTTGTGATCTTAACTATCTTAACTATCGACCAACGGACATAAACGCAAATAGGCGTGCTTTAGCACCTTAAAGCGGCTAGAACCCAATACTTTTCACGTGATCTTTGATCTCGAAACCTATGTTAGCTCCCTGATGCTCCCGCATACGGTCGCTCACGCATAGGACGTAACACCCTAACTAAATAGATTATTCATTTCATCTCGCTATAGAAAATAATTGGTTCATTTTGATATGCTCATCATTATTTTTATGCCCGAGATTTATAAGTGCAATTTTGTTTTTGGTAATTTTCCGTAATGCCTCCTTTATCCGTCTAAATATTATTTATGCTATTAAAATATGAAACAGCGTAACATATGTGTTTGTCACAGGTAGGCTCTCGGGAAGAAGAAACGTTCGCTGTTTGATGTACCAATTTATTGCATGTATACGATGTAATATAATACAACATTTGTAGACTAATATAATCATATATTTAATGAATCTTAAGTTAACTAGGTGAACCAATAAGCATAGTTGATAATTAAGAAAAAAAAAATGGAGAGACGTGAGTTCCGAACTCGAGATTCTCGGACGTTAACCTAGCACCAAGCACGTGCGTTACAGAGCTATTGTGCTGTAGAAATTGGAAACTTTATATTTCTGTAGTTACCCACGTTCGAGGGTTTGTTTAAAGTTTTATTTGCTCACTCTATTATTTACAAAGCTTCATATGGATATTAAGGGAATTGAAATCGGCAAAATTTACTACCTCATTACTACGGTTTATATAATATGCAGTAAGAAAGGGTGGATTTAAGTCTCCCTATTTGAGTGTTCACTCGGTTTAAAATCGTGGATCTCGAGGAACACACGAATTCATTCGACCAATCAAAAACGTGGAACTAGTTCGAGAGTCTCGTTCAGGTGGCGCGTCGA
>NW_014333607.1:2748-3064 GCF_000341935.2 Cephus cinctus
GGCCGTCCGCTTTTTATAATCTTAATTATGGAATTTTTAGAGATACAATAACCAAGGATTGTTTCTATATTTCGCCATGGTGTCGATGATGTGTCTCCTTTGTTTCCATAATATTGGCGAGTGGAATGTGCCGCGTCGCAGCGTGGCCATTCCGTCGCTTCTGACGTAGACGCGTTTCCAAATCTATATTATGGGTTACAACATGCCTACCCCCATAGCAAAAAGGAAAGATCCATTCTCATGGGCTTTTCTTTTAGTCTTTCAATTGTTTTGTAGGTCGTTGTACTGGTTACCTGCCTCGTAATTTTGCTTACAT
>NW_014333607.1:4387-5080 GCF_000341935.2 Cephus cinctus
TATTGTAACGATGGAGTTACCATCACTATAGGCCTCTATTTCTGAAATTTCCTTGAGGTATCTTGCGTTTTCGGGTATCAAGGCTATTGGGTAATTTAACCCTTGAGGTAGGTGTTCTAGAGATTCTTTCAGTAGTTTAATTATTTTTGGATAGGATACTATTCCTGGATATAAGATTCCTTTTTGGATTTCTACCAGATATTCTACAAGATCCTGAACACATCCATGGAACATTTCGATGTATAACGAGAGGATAATAAAATGTTCGTCGAGTTCTTCTCGGAAAGATTCCAGTCTGAATCCTTCGTCCATTTGTTCTTTAATATGGGATGTAAGGTTAAACAGTATCATCTCGTTGTGTTCAGCGTTAGCTGCGGTTTCGTTTATCATCCGCAAATTTGCTTTAGTGATCTGCACCTGATTTTTTAAAGCGGTTTTTATTGCGCTTCCTTCTTTATTAAGATGTTATCTGCTCATTTATTAGTTTCGCATCTTCGGCATCCACTGTACCGAACAAGGATTTGACTAAGGATCCTAGTCCGTCGATGAGTCCTCTTTTCCTTTTTGATTGTGGATCGAGTGTGGTTTCCTTAACGTATTCTAATTTGGCATCTATTTCCTGAAGACGAGCCTTAGAAGAAGTGCTGAAAGCCTTGCATATTCTTTGCAATTCTAGAGTGGTTGTTCCACACA
>NW_014333607.1:5117-5509 GCF_000341935.2 Cephus cinctus
GTGGATCGAGTGTGGTTTCCTTAACGTATTCTAATTTGGCATCTATTTCCTGAAGACGAGCCTTAGAAGAAGTGCTGGAAGCCTTGCATATTCTTTGCAATTCTAGAGTGGTTGTTCCACACAGTTTTTTTGTTTTCGATAGGTAATGCTTGATGGTAGCCTCTCTTTCAAATATGGGGCTTAGGTCAGTGTGAATGACCAACTTCCAAGTATCCTTATAGTTCACGAGGTTTCCCATTTTTTCGAAGTATATCCCTGGAGTAGTATCGAATTCTCTTATCGTCAACTGCTGAGCTGGTTCTAGCCTCAAATCTATTATAAATATATTTTTTTGTCTAAATACATTTTATTGTTTTAATTTATCTATGTTGTTTTTGTCCTCACTCCAATCC
>NW_014333607.1:5844-7360 GCF_000341935.2 Cephus cinctus
CCGTAGTAGTCCTTTGATTTTTCCTTAGTAACAATGAGATTATCTCTAGCGACTTGATTTGCGGCTCTGAGTCGTTCTCGTAATTCAAATGCGAAGTCATCGTAGTTATATGTGGGTTTTGGTTCCTTTTCTTTAGCAACAATGAGATTATCTCTAGCGACTTGGTTTGCAGCTCTGAGTCGTTCTCGTAATTCAAATGCGAAGTCATCATAGTTATATGTGGGTTTTGGTTCCCTTTTAAATGTGCTAGGCAATAAGGCTTGCCTGCCATAGATTAATTCAAATGGGGTAAATCCCGTAGCAGTATGCGGAGTAGTATTATAAGTAAACGTAGCGTAAGGGAGCCATTCATCCCAGTCTTCTTGATCTGGACTGATAAAATTCCGTAAATATTCTACCAGTGTCTGATGAGAGCGTTCTAGCGCTCCGTTAGATTCTGGATGGTAAGCGGAAGTCTGTATTTTCTCTATTTTCAAAAGCTTACAAGTATTTTTGAACATTTCACTCAGGAAATTAGTTCCTTGATCCGTTAGTATTTTCTCAGGTATTCCATGCTCGCAAATGATTTTTGTGACGAATTCTTTGGCTATAGTCCTGGCTTCCTGATTTGGTATTGGTATGGCTTTACTAAATTTTGTGAGACTGTCTTGGAACGTTAATATATATTTGTTTCCTTGATGGGTTTCTACTAATGGTCCAACGATATCCAGTGCACATTTTTCGAAAGGTTGTGCTGGAGTGTCAGTAATTACCATTGGTGCTTTAATTCGCTTTCCTAATTTGTTCGTTTGGCATTTTTCACATTTCGATATAAAATCTTCTACGTCTCGGCGTAATCCCGGCCAGTCATGACTCAGTCGGATTCGCTCAATAGTTCGAGATACCCCTTGGTGACCTCCAATAGGAGTATCATGGTACTCGTAAATAATTTATTTGCGTTCTTCTTCCGAGTATTTTCGGTCAGATTTCTCTTGTGGAGCAATTTCTTCTATCTTTCCTTTGCTCCTAGTAGTGACGCATATCCTGCTTAGAGCGTCCGCGTTTACATTGGCTTTTCCCGCCTTATATTCGATCTCGTAATCGTATTCTTCCAGTTTCAAACGCCATCTCATCAAACGAGAACCTGGATCTTTTATACTAAAAAGCCAAGTTAGTGGCTTATGGTCCGTTACTATTTTGAAATGGGTACCATATAAGTACGGTCTGAAATGGTTGACAGACCATACGATAGCGAGTAATTCTTTTTCCGTAGTACTGTAATTTTTTTCGGCTTTATTCAGTGTACGGCTAGCATAAGCTATTGGTAAATCCTTGCCTACTAGTCCTTGGGACAATATTCCACCTATTGCCTTATCTGAGGCGTCTGTGGTGACTACAAAGGGTTTTTAAAAGTCTGGATACTGTAATAAAGGTGCACTTGTTAATGTTTTCTTTAAATTCTCGAAAGCCTCTTGTTCCAGGGCTGTCCATTCAAAGGTGACGTTTTTCTTTAGTAACTGTGTTAAAGGTTTAGCAG
>NW_014333607.1:7842-9667 GCF_000341935.2 Cephus cinctus
TGCTCTGTCCTTATATTTTCACGTAATTTAGCCATTCTGTCGGCTAAGGGAATAGGTGTGATTTTAAACATTGATGTTCCCTTCTGGTTATCGGTCTCTACGGACTCATGTTGCAATTCTTGGATTGTTACAGTAGGAGTGTCAAGTTTGAGCACTTGCTCGGTCGTATTTAGGACGCTGACCAAGCATTCTTCAGATTCTGGTTGAGTAATACAACCACCTAATATTACACCAGGCATTAATTCAGTTCTGTCAATAATTCCTTCTTTTTTATCTTTCGTTATGGCTTTTATTATTGTTCAGATCTCGGCTTTAGTGAGATTTTCTTAATGGAGTTTTCTAACTTCCAGGTTATTCCGTATAACTGGAGGCATTTGCCTGCTCGGATAATTACTTGATGCTTCACGAGGAAGTCGTTTCCCAATATTCCATCAGTTGCTATGGGAAAATCATTTAGATTTTCTTAATGGAGTTTTCTAACTTCCAGGTTATTCCGTATAACTGGAGGCATTTGCCTGCTCGGATAATTACTTGATGCTTCACGAGGAAGTCGTTTCCCAATATTCCATCAGTTGCAATGGGAAAATCATTTCTTACCACACGCATGAGGTGCGTAATGCACGCGTCTCCTATGCGTATGGTTAGCAATATCTTGCATATGGTATTTACTTAGGTATTTCCAATTCCTTTTAAGGTTAATACTTCATCTTGGGCTAGTACATGTTTGTGCAGCTTCCCTATTTTAATTAGACTGACTTCTGCTTCAGAGTCGACTAACATCCTGGATTTTGAGTCGGCTATATCTACCGCTTCTATTTGGACGAGGTTTATTCCTCCCATGTTTTCTTTGATATGGTTTACGCCGTATGCTTCTATTGGTTTTGATTCGTTTTCCGAATTTTTATTGTTCACGTTCCTATTTTCTTTTGCTGAGTTTCTGCCTCGCGTGAAGAATTCATTTCTTCCGTGCCTAGAGTTTCCTGGACGTAAATGCTTATTCTTAGTCCAACATTCTTGTTCTTTATGTCCCAATTTGTGACAGAAGTTACATTTTATTTGTAGTTTGTTTATCTCCCTAGAAATGCTAGGAGTGGGTAGGCTTCTTCGCGGTGCTACTGTCTTAGAGTAGCAGTCTCTAGCAAAATGTCCTATTCGATTGCATTTGCTGCAAGTAGGGGGCATAGTCCTCCTTGTGTTTTCCTGTCCGGAATAACGTTTAGCTATAATGGAGTCACGAGTTCCACAATTTTTTTCTTCTTCTATTGCTCCAGTAATTGCCGCCTGGAGTGTTTCATAATGATTCGCTTTGACTATCATTCGAATTCTATCGTGTAGTCCCTGTTCAAATATACCTAGGGCTTGATTTCTTAATAATCTTTCGATAACTTGATTTTCCATGTGGCTATTTCTTGAAGACGTTGAAGCCTTTATTAATTCTGTAAGCAAATTTTCTACTCTTTGCCCATATGTTTTTACATCTTCATGGGGTTTTTGTTTACTGGCGTTAAACTCTAGTTGCAATGAGGTTGCTGATCTTGATTGACCATACAATGACTCTAATTCGTTTTTTAATTCTTCAAAAGAGAGAATACTCTTGTGTCTAAGTGCTTGATTTGCTTTGCCTTCTAATTTAGTCTTTAATATTGTTAAGACTATGTTATCATGATCTGCAGGGTTGCTCTGCTCAAGTACATATGTACTGTGACGTGAATTTTTGATAATCCACGCCACAAACGACCCGCAATATTGGGGCTGTAGGAATTCACTGTTTACGCTCCACACGTCAGTCCTAGGTTAAGGCGCACAGATTCCTTAGTATTAAGTC
>NW_014333608.1:0-7021 GCF_000341935.2 Cephus cinctus
TTTTATTTCAAACTCCTTATAAGTCTGACCTATTAATCCAAATATTATGCGATTCATCGAAACCTAACCATTTAATTAAAAGTCTATTCCCACGTTTCCTCAACACCTTCTCCACAAGGTATATGTCGGAGTACTTGACTCTGGTAAATTCCTGTTCGTAAAAGCCGCCTTCGATAGGATGATCCTGGTAGTCTTTTAGTTTGTACGTCACCGGATGGGTATTCTCCACTTGGCCTATCGTAAAAATTTCTGTTGTCCAGTTAGGTGTATAGCCTTTTTCAAAAATGTGTTTGAATTTGCTTATTCGAACTTTGTCTCTAACTTTAAATTTTGCAAGTCTAAGTGTGGATTTGATTTTTAAATTCTTGTACACTCGATGCAGTAATTTTTTTTCGTTTCTAGTAGTGACGTCTATCGGTTTCATACCAGTGGTTCGATGTTTACTACCATTTTAAGAGGATAGCAGGCCTGATAAGATGTTTAACCAACGATGGTCACCCTGCAGGCTAATAACATAAGTTTAATTATTTAATGTTTTAACAAAAAAATTAGTTAAAGATTTATCCTTATTTTCTTGACTATTTAATAATTTTATTTCTTTTATTTCATTAGTTAAATCAATTGTTTTTAATATAACTAATTCATTTTCAGAATTAAGATTTTTTTCAATTATTCTAACTGGCATTTGAAAAATTTTTAAGTGTAAAACTTATAAAAGAAAAAGAAAAAAGATTGACTATTCATTTATCTAGTTATCAATTTATAGAGAATATGCTTGGCTATTAGACAAAACTTATAGCATTATTATTGTATCATTTTATAGTAGAAATAATATATTAGGTATGAATTGAAAGTTTTAAAAGTTTTTGTATTGCTTTTCATAATTACTATCTTTTGTTAATAAAAATCTCAGATATTCCTGGATTCGATGTCAAGGTTCATGCATCTTCCGGAATATTTCTTAGCCCTCCGACGACGACGACGACGACGACGAAGTTGCGTCGCGCGCGCTTACGAGTAATTTGACACCTCGGGGGGATGAGGGTCCGCATTCTCGACGCACGACTCTGCGAGATAACGTTCGGTATTGCGCAGTCGAGTCGCCTGCCGTCCGAAATCTGCATGGTAAGGGTATCGTTTTTCCTGGAATTAACCTCGACGCAAAAGTCGCCGAAACCGCTTTTCGGCACTGCGCTCAAAGGGGATGCCGCTCGTCTCTCTCTCTCTCTGATTCACCGATGCTACGCACTAGCCTGCGCTATGAAGTTAGGGACAAAAGTTCTGGAAAAATTCCTGGAGGATTGCATCAGCGATGCTGCGCAATTCTGTGAGATAACGTTAGAAGTCAAATGGGCTGAGGGCTGACGACCGAAACCTGCACGCACGTGTACGGGTCCGTCGAAGCTTCTGGAAGGCTTACCGGGGGGGGGGGCAAGGGGCTGTCTCATAACGTCGAGCGAGAGGACCGCCGGCTCTGGGAGCGAACCTTCCCAACTTAGCATGGACACGAACCGTCGAAGCTTCCAGAATGTTCTAGAAGGTTCTAAAATGTTCTAGAAGGTTCTCGATCGTGCGTAATTCCCGGAATCGAGCGCAAAATTCCCGGAATGTGACGCAAAATTCCCGGAAACGATCGAAAATTCTTGGAATCGAGGAGTCCTGATGACGTCACTTCCAGAAATCGTAGAGCTCACGACGGTAACTTAGCACGGACACCCACCTTCGAAGGCTCTGGAGTGTCGGTATTATGTCGGCGCAGGAATCTATATCCAGAACTCTCTAACTTATACTACTAAGATCGTGCCGATTTTGAAGGAAAATTGAAACGCAGCTTATTTAAATTTGGTATACATTTATTAAATTATATAGGTGCCATTCTGTTCCACAACCTTTCTCCATCTTTCGTGCAATTTGACAATTCCGTTCTTCCACGTTTTTCGGCGAAAAAGTTTTCTAAATAAATTTTTATCTCGATCAAAGAATTGTATATTTTTCCATTAAGGGAATTTTGTAATGATCGGAATAAGTGAAAATCTGAGGGTGCAAGGTCCGGTATATCTTTCGTGCAACTTGAGAATTCCATTCTTCTAGAATGTCTTAGGTTTTCCGGCGAAAAAGTTTTCTAAATAAATTTTTATCTCGATCAAAGAATTGAAATTTTTTCCATTAATGAAATTTTGTAATGATCGGAATAAGGGGAAATCTGAGGGTGCGAGGTCCGGTGAATATGGTGGCTGGGGTAAAACATCCCATCCGAACTCTAACAACGTTATTCGAGTTGTCAACGACACATGAGGCCATAATTCATAATCCATACCATAATCTAAGGCGTATAAAACTTACAAAAATTAACGTATCTGAACCAAACTTTTTTCCAAGTATGCCTGAAGTATCGTTCTTTAGAACATTCCATTTGTTTTCAATAATTATGATATATTCAGGTCTGTTCTCATGCGATCTACCGAAAATCGGCACGAACTTTCCGGACAACCCAATATATAGAAGAAAAATTTGGTGTAACAGTCTGCTCTAGGAATTAATTTGGGTTTTTCAATACCTTTGCCGGTCTCTTTGTGAGGCTCATCATCTGAGCGTGTGTTACTTTTTCGCCAGGTACTGGCACAATACACTCGCCGTCACTAACTTTTAGATAGATCACTTTACCTAAAAGTAAGATTTAATATAAATTTCATAATAATAATAATAATGGCAAATGATGAGGATGCTTTTTTTTGTTACTAATTTTAGATTACACCCTGCATATACGCACCATGATTAATGGTTCCTGCAATTTCAACTGGTTGCCCTTTCTGCAATTGTGGCATCTTATTCATGGAAGTGTGGATTTCTAATTTTAATGTTCCATCAGTGATCGCACCTATTCCCTGACTGGATGTGCCCTGCTGATTTTCTGCAAGTGAAATCAGGGTCTTCATGTATCCTGATACCTCTGCAAAAGTATAATGATTTATCCATTATCTTGTTACAAACTTACTTATACATTTAGACATATTCAAATTTGTATTTTAGTTATTATTAATAATTAAAAATTAATCTTTTAATTGTAATTTGTATCTAACAATTTACTAATTTTTCCACTTGTTTCAGCCACATCTGCCAGAGAAATTTCAGGAATGAGCTCGTTAACGGCCAAGCCATAACTTCCCAAGTCGGATATGATGGTATTGGAATTAATTATCAATTCAAATGGCATCGTGCCAATATTAAAATTTACATTGGCGAGCTGTTTGGTCTAAGGTCCATCCAGATATACAATAATCTGAAATAGAAAATGTGCGTATAAAAAGTAAAATAAATATATATTTTATTTTGTTTTATATATATATGAATAAACTGAAATTACATATTTATTGTTTTACACATATTAACAGCAACGATGGAAAATAATATAATAAAAATTTGAAAACCTTGTTGAGCTGTATAGCTTTAGCGGTGCGTGCCACTTGCCCCTCCCAAGCAATGCATTGAACGCGGATTCCCGATCCATTGTTGATGGCGAATTTTATTAATGTATATTTTGTTTATTTTCCCAACAATTTTTGGCCGTTCCACAATGTCTACGTAACCAATAACTTTTCTAAAAGTGAGAATAAAGCATGACACATTTTCAGAATTTCATTTGCATGTTGATAAATATATTTTAATAACATAAAGGCCATTCTACAATGCAATATAATAACGCGTAACACGTAAGAAATAAGCAATAAGATCTTCAATTGATATTCACCTAATTCCATTAGATTCTCCAATCAAGAAGGAGAAAATCGTTTTTAAAACCGAGCGTCTACTAAGTCTCTACGATTTTTGTGACGTCTTGGACATAGCAACGATACGGAAGCGGTAGCTAGGGTTTTTAAGGATTTCATGGAGCACGAAACGTGATGAGTAACATCGAGCATGCCCCGTTCCGTAATTTATAACGGCTTATGTTAAAAATACATAGCAACGATACGGAAGCGGTTGCTAGGGTCTTGAAGGACTTCATGGAGCACAAAACGTCATTGTCAAATGTCATTACCTGTCACCTGTCATTATCTCTGTCAATATGTATGTATGTATTGTGACGTGAATTTTTGACAATCCACGCCACAAACGACCCGCAAGACTAGGGCTGTAGGAATTCACTGTTTACGCTCCAAACGTCAGTCCTAGGTTAAGGCGCACAGATTCCTTAGTATTAAGAAACCCGCCTATCGTCCGCTTCAATGTTTCTTTGCTTGGTTTTATTTGCATACTGCTTGCTTTCTTTTTCTTTTTCTTTCTTTGGTGTACTATATAACGCCATAAGGCCTTCTGCCTCAACGGAAATATCTCCGATTTTGAGAGTCCCGATGTGAATGTCTTTCCGCATCGGGCTAGCAAAAAGGACGATAGTGCTGGGCTTTGCAATTTAGTGATATTTCGATAAATTTTCTGTTTGTTGGATTTTTGCCGCATGAGGCCCTAAAGTAAGCTCTATACTGGAATCTGTCTCTAAATTAAGTTTTCTCCTATAGTCAAATCTTTCTGTAACGCCGCGCTTTTAGGCGATATTCCATGTCATAATTTATTGATGTCTCGCATCTTCTAGTTGCTGTTCGTTGCTTGTAGATTTTAGAATTATTTAATGGCTGAATATTGAGCGCCCTTCTGGCCTACTAGAGTCATAGAAATCCTTTGTTCTCGAGATACACGCTCGACCCTCGCGGCGACCGCGTGTGTTTTCGCCAGTCGTTTTTGCCGTTCCTTCTGAACACGGTCAATTAATAGCCACGAGTAGTATTCTGAAGTAAATTAATAGTATCAAAAGCGTTAAAATTGGCAACTATAGGATGCTTTTAGTTATAATAATCATATTGTATGCTCTCGCTATTTATGTGATTTCTTGGTGTTATCTATGCTGTATTTTGTATTTGTCGCGTGCTTTGCTGTTACTTCTTGAATCTCCGAGTGCCGCGATTGACTCTTTCCTATTCGCGTAAAACTTTGTTAAAAATCTAGCGAATTGTAGTCGCGCTTTCGCCGGAACCTTTGTTCGTGATTCTTATTTATTCGTGTGTTCTTGGGCGTTCGTGATCCGTCCTATTTATTTCACGCCGTTTGTGAAAATATCAGAACCATCTGTTTAGTCTCTAAAAAGTATTCTAAAGTCGAAATGCTAGGGACGGCCCTGTGCCGCGAGCGCGTCACGAGCCTCACCGGTCCCCGCGAATACACGCTAAGCCCGCGCCAACAAACTCGCCGAGCTCGCCGCTCACGCGTGCGCCCATCTACCGCGCGATAGCCGCCGTGCTACTCTAAGCGAAGCGCCGTAGATCGCTGTATGCCTTCGAATACTTTATTCTATCTGATTTCTGAGACTATGGTCTAATGTTATATGTCCGATTGATGTTCGTGGATTCGTTCCGCATTGTTAGCGTCTTTTGCGTTAATCTTTCCGCGTTGGTTTAAGCCCATTCTTTTGCGTTTATCTTTCCGCGTTAGTTTAAGCCCATTCTTTTGCGTATATCTTTCCGCATTTAAGTAAATTCTTTAGAGCGTATTATTTAGTTTGGCACACCTTGTACCTTTACAATCCGTATACTGTGCGTTTTTTTTTTAATTATATACAATCACCTTTGCGACGTTCAATCGATATAATTAGTAGACTTTCTTGCTTATGTTTCTCCGATTGGTACTCATTCTATTGCTTGCTTATTTATGCTTACGTTTTTCTTTCCGCATGTATATTATAGTAATCTCCGTAAATTAACTTCACTTTCGTTTATATAGAATCTTTTTCTTGGCTTTGTTAATTTAGTGTAAGACTTTTGTTAATTCGGTTTGCTTTGCTTTGCACCGCTCTTGTCTTTCGCATTTTTCTGCCGCATGGTTTTGGCTTATGTAAATTTTCTTTTGACTATCTTTCTAATGGCTTTTAAATGCTCGTTCTAAAATATAGCTTTGGTGCGTTAAATCGATTGTAACGTGGCGTCACAACGACACGTTACAGAAGCCCCGCACCTCCGCGCACTTGTAGGGACACCGAAATAGGGACAGGTCTTGGGCAGGCTAGAAATCACAACTCGGAATAGTCGTGAGCCGCCGTTGGAGGACACACTGTACGCGACGGGATTTGTATTGTAAAATCCGCCGTTTATTTGATGGTAATAAACGGAACGGTATCCTACTCGCTGTTTTATCATTTTGCGCGCCTTTCCGTTGACTCCAAAATTCTCTCTCGTCGCCCCCATGTTACCCTCTACCATTTTCAGTGCGCTGAGGCTGAGCCGCCGGGAAACCTGAAAACGGCCGTGGTGAGGGATGGTGGTGCGGGAAAGCCGCACCTGGCGCCCAATAATTAGATCTTCGGATCTTTTCTTCGATTTCAGCACGTTGGGAGCAGCCACGGATTATTTGTAGGCGACGCCGATGAACGGTATACGTCACACGATATCTTGTTTTTCCTGCTTTATATTTATGCCTCTGTTCTCTGCCTGAACGCCACGACGCTTCCGACTAGCTGGCCACCGGACAGGGCATTTGGTGTATTACTTTTTTAGCGACTCTCTCTCCTTCGCTGCTTAGTGGACATCTTACGGATCGGCCGTTGTCTCTTGGTGCATCCCGTAGTGAGATTAGGTTTAGTGACTTTGTGAACGGGTGGCACGTCTTAAGACCGTTGGCGTCGCCCCCGGATCCGTTAAATTTTTGGTGATAAATTTTGTGAACGAGAGACCCGTCTTCGATATCTTGTTTTTCCTGCTTTATATTTATGCCTCTGTTCTCTGCCTGAACGCCACGACGCTTCCGACTAGCTGGCCACCGGACAGGGCATTTGGTGTATTACTTTTTTAGCGACTCTCTCTCCTTCGCTGCTTAGTGGACATCTTACGGATCGGCCGTTGTCTCTTGGTGCATCCCGTAGTGAGATTAGGTTTAGTGACTTTGTGAACGGGTGGCACGTCTTAAGACCGTTGGCGTCGCCCCCGGATCCGTTAAATTTTTGGTGATAAATTTTGTGAACGAGAGACCCGTCTTA